>NC_051155.1:200501494-200587131 GCF_013339745.2 Dermacentor silvarum
GTACATCACAATATGTACCGCTCGCTTCTTGGCCAATCCCCTGCTGTGGGTATGTGCCATAGTTGCGACCAAATGAAAGTGCTAGTTGGTGTTGGCACAAGGGAACTGTACATGCGGTTGTGGCCTAATGATTGGAGCATCAGGCTGCTGTGCTGGGGGGCCGAGGTTCCAATCCCGCCTCCGGACACGCTTCATTTTTGTTTAAATGAAAGCGAATCTACACGGCGAGAACCCAACCAGCGATTGACCGACAGATTGACCAACCGATCCAGCCAAACCATGAAATGGCAGGCAAAGAAAGCTTTGCTTTAAAACATGTGGCTTTTCATGTCAGGAATAGCCAAAAATTGGTATGAGCTATATGTCCAAGCTCACTGCAACAAGCCATGCACAGAGTGGAAGGAAAGCTTTTTCAGCTCTTTTCACTAGAACACGGTATTGCTATGGGGCAGAGCTATCCCATTCAATTACACATCTAGATCTGCACTTAGCTACTTTTGTGAGAAGAGGAAGTTTCTCCAGATGGCTGACTCAGCCTTGCCTGAGACGTCCATGGCACCTTGTATCATTCATGGCTTGAGTCCGGACCTGCAGAAGCAAGTGCAAGTGAGAAGGCCCAAAACTGGCGACAACCTTCTTCAGGGAATGAGAAACTTCTTCCTTCAAGAAGCCCCAGCAACCTGTGATATGCTGTGCAAAATGTCCAGCTGATGAAAGATGCTTGCTTGCAACATGAAGGTCTGCTACCACTTGGGTGTCCTTTCTAACTCGGAAATAAAGGGGGTCTCAAGACAACGTCAGGAGTTGGATAATGTGATAAAAATTAAATAATAAGGGCCTAGGACTCTGCCTGGTGACACCAAGGGAAGCTGTTGGTTTGTCGCATGCAAGCCTTGGGTGTCCATATCTTGAACATATCTGTTCTAGATATGGCAAGGAAACAAGTACGTTAGTTGACAGTGGAGCAAGCCTCATGATTATAAATGCAAGTAGCGTCGAGACTAAAAGTGCACGTCGGGGACGGCTAGTAGAAGTACATGTACACAATGGAAGTCGAGATGTTCTCAATAAATTGCCATGTGTAACTATAACATGTCTCAGCAACAGTGTTCCAGTACAAGCACTAGTAATCAAAGGAGTGTGCTATGAATTGCTCCTTCCTCGTTCGGCCATCAGTGAACTACATCATAGCATCTACTGGACTGGAAAGCAAAAACAGAAGAAAAGTGCCAAAGTCTCTGTGCGTCTTCAGCTTCATCTTCAAAGAGACTGCGGAAACCATTGTCAGGAAAAGAAGTTAAGATACTTTACCTGGAATTACTATACTTGGGAGGATATTTCAAGGCAACTACAAAGTTCAAGGTACCTTTTAAGTTAAGTGATATTACAATGATGAGAAAATATCCCTCAACCAATTCAAGGCAGAAGGGAACATGGCTCAAGAACGAGCTTCAAAAGACATGAGATGCGCAGATCATTCATCCGTCCACATCTACATTTGCGTCCCCCATTACCACTGCGCCTAAAAAAGATAGCAGTCTTCAGCTCTGCAAGGACTACAGGCAAAATTAATAAGAAGACGGAGCTTATGCCTTTTCCCATGCCATGAATAGACTATCAACAACAAGACGAACGGCTGCACAGTATTTTCACACACTGAATTATGCAAATGATTTTGGCAAGTCCAACTTTCTGAAGAGTACAATAACTACTCGGCCTTCATAACACCATTTTAAATATACAAATATGATCAACTCCCATTTGGATTGAATAATCCACCCACTTGGTACTTGATGATGATGAATGATGTCTTGCAACCAGGAAATTTTGTAACATTTACACTGATATGATAATTTACTTCAGGAATGAAGAGGAGCACTTAGAGTATCTCGCTAGTGTACTTCAGGCACTGAGTGATTCATAGCTTAAATGATAAGAAACGCTAAGTTTTCAAAATAAAAGTTGTGTTCCTAGGCAGAGCGTTTGATGGACAAACCAAGACAACCAAGCAGTAGTCAGTCGAATAAATCCATAAAATGCAGAAGCCCTCCCTTGGCTTAGCAGGGCATTTTCAGTTATTTATTACAGATTATGCGACACAGTGTCTCACAAATATGACAAAGAAGAATGTACCGTTTTCGTGGACAAAGGACTGCGACACCATTTATCAAAGCTTTGTAAGTGCTATTTCATCCAATCCAATTCCGACGCTTCCCGACTTCAGGTTGCCTTTCAAGTTGAACACCTGCTCCTCTTATTACGGCGAGGGTGCAGTACTTTACCACAGGGATATAGACGCTCCACAAAGCCAGCAACAAAAGGTCGTGGGATATTATTCGAATACATTTTTGAAACCGCAACTCAATTTCATGAATATGGAGAAAGGAGCCAAAAATGGTTATGTACACTATTTTAGACCTTACCTGGAAGGAAGGAGCTTTAAGCTTTTTTTTCCAACCATCAAGCCTTGACCTATATCCTTAACCTCTCAGAGCCTTGATGAAAACTTGCGACGTGGGCAAGTGAACTCCAGCAGTTCACTGACAATTTCATCTAATTATAAAAATTTAGAAGGTGATTAATTATTTGACTAATTATTCAATTATGCGGAATGCAAAAAATAATCTGAGTATCTCCAAGCGACGGCAAACAACATTACCTTGGTTCTGTCTAGCTACGCAGCATTTGCATATTTTTAAAGTTTGGCCGACGTTAAGTGAAACACCAGTGGTAAGCTTCTTTGTTAACCTCCAAGTTTCTGCCCCATATGTTAGCACTGGTAGAATGCAATGATTGTACACTTTTCTTTTCCAGTGGTAAGCTCCCAGTCAGGATTTGGCAATGAGTGCATACGGCAGGCATTGCCAAATCCTGACTGGGAGCTTATCACTATCGTTGAAAAGTGTACAATCATTGCATTTTACCGGTGCTAACAAACGGGGCAGAAACTTGGAGGTTACCAAAGAAGCTCGAGAACAAATTAAGGACCGCACAAAGGGCGACGAAACGAAAAATGTTAGGCCTAACTTTACGAGACGGGAAGAGAGCGGCGTGGATCAGAGAGCAAACGGGGATTGCCGATACTCTAGTTGACATTACGAGAAAAAAAAGGTGCTGGGCAGGCCACGTACTGCGTAGGATGGATAACTGGTGGACCATTAGAGTTGCGGAATGTGTCCTGTTTCTGTTGCGCTACGCCTTTTGCCTCCATCATGTTATACCAACAAACCCAAAGTACAACGGTAACCAAGAGAAGGGAAGTGCAGTCGAGGACGGCAGAAAACTAGGTGGGGTGATTGCAGGCACAAGTTCGAATCAGCTAGCGCAAGACAGGGGTAAGTGGAAATCGCAGGGAGAGGCCTTCGTCCTGCAGTGGAGATAAATATAGGCTGATGATGATGATGAAGTGAAACGCCCTGTATACTGGGCATTCCTGCAAAGACTGCTAAAAATGTTTAAATATCACCTGAGGCCGATAGCACAATTCCAGTCTTTGAGCTGGTTTACTCAAAGAGGTAGACATCATTTGCACAAGAAATGAAAATTAATAATTGACTAATTACTAAAATTCACTGATTAGGTTTTAACCAATTATCTTACAGGCACATACTTGCAATTTACAAATTTTAGTCTGTGAGACTGCAAGGCATATCCACTTGGAAAGAATTCTGTGGATGGCATCATCTTTGAAAATCAATCGTGCTCTAAAAATGCGCTGTCATTCCACTTACTGCTTCTAAAAAATCACCATTTTACACATTTAAACGCAAAAGTAACTTGACCACCAAAGTAATTTTTGCAAAGTTTGGGAATTATTATATTGAAACTGGTGTAATACTGAGAATTCAGGATGACATCAATTATGCCTTGACCACCAGTTTAAGCCTCAATCGCCACTGCCTGCGGCATAAAACCCACCTGCAATTTCTATCCGATACGAAATAACTAATGAAGTAATCATGATGCTGTGCCTGTTATGCAATGTGGTAACAGTACTAAATCACTGGCATAACTTCGACTCGCTGGTAGACAGTGCAGCGATTGTCTGTGCAAAGTGGTTCATCTGTATTGCACTGTTCGCTCTTCGCTGCCAACCGTGTCACGAAAACCAGATATACTCTCATTAAAGAGCGGCATAATTGTGCATGCATTAATTGTGTTGATGAATATAAGCACTTTATGAGGAGCTACAGCGGGATCACAAGCGCCGTCGACCACGGATCAGAAGGCCAGTGAGCTAGGCCTTTCCAACGGCCAGCGGCTGTCAGCTGAGCGAGCGGCTCACCTGGTGGCCGTATTTGCTCTGCACTACCGATGGCGTCCCAAAAGCTAATTGCATTTTCTTTTGCCATTATCTTGCAAACATTATTTTGTTGATGTATATAATCATTTTAACGAGCTATGGTGGAATCACAAGCGTGGTCAGCTGCGGGTCCAACAGCGAACTAACACTTACCATTATTTTGTTTATAAATATAAGCATTTTAACGAGCAATGGTGGGATCACAAGCGTGGTCAGCTGCGGGTCTGACAGTGAACTAACACTTACCAGCCTGCAGCAATTATCCACTGATCAGTGCGCATTAGCGTAGGCAACACTGTGGATGGTGCACCATTGCAAAAAGTTTGGGCATGTGTACAGAAGCGCTTTTATTGGCATTGTTCATGTTAAGCCTGTTTCACATGGTGCAATTTTACACCGCATTTTTTCACAGCTGCAATTTCCTAATATTCGAATGCACCAACTGTGACAGCTGCAATTTTTGAATTTGCAAGCACCTAGTGGAAGACTGAATTACTCTTGGCGTCAATCCACTTCGATGAAAACAAAGTGAAAAGTTTTTTTGTGTTCGAGCTCGTTACCTTATCAACCACACAGGTCACATTGCCATATCTGATGATCCACGTTTTTATTGCTTCTTCGTCCTCACCGTGTGTGCCTCTTCACACGTCGAACATTGAAAAATCGCACCGACGAAGGGGCCAATGGCCCATTTACCACACCTGCGAATTTGCAAGTGTGAAAACCGTAAATTTGCACCATGTGAAATGAGCTTAAAACAAAAAAAGCATTATGTGAAGACGTTTCCTTCTTTTTTTTTTTTTCCTTTTCTTTTTTAACCTTCTTGGTGAAGATACAAAATATTCTGAGCATGCATACAGGCTCGCCATTTGTAGGGATTTTTTTTTTTTCCTTTTCTTTCTTAACCTTCAGTGGTGAAGATACAAAATATTCTGCGCATGCATACAAGCTCGCCATTTGTACGGAAAGCTTACATGCTGCTCGCTCATCCATTCCATGTGTTGTGAATCATCGTATGCAGCAAGTCAGACTTACAACCTGTCTTGAGAAGTATCACGTGCAAATTCACACCATGTGTCTCCTGGCAGCCATATGTCGTGATTATTCACTTACTTTTATCCGGGGCTTGCCTTAAATACGAAGGCAGGCTCATATGTTCAAGTTTGAACATACACTGCTATGGCCAAGACTGTTCCGAAATAAAACAAGAAATGAACCGAAGAGCACCAGAAAAATAGGCAAAAAAAGAATGAGCGCCCTGCAACAGCCACTGCAGATGGATGCCCTTTCACAGACTGAGGCACCCCTGGCGGCCGGCACTGGCTCTACAGGAAACTGAGGCCAGAGTTTCATGACCAGAAAAATCTATTAAAGGGCTTTCATAGATATACTATTACCTCATTTCAAGAATTCAGTTTTTAGTCAGTGTTCTGTACAGTTAGCGAGCTGGACAAGACAGAGCAAAGTGCATGCAATACAGCTTACGCATTCTTTTGTATCATAGGCTTCTATGGCACCCGTCAAGTGATGACTTTTGCACCAGATAAAACAAAAAACTGCTGACAGTATGCACAAATTTGATTGACATGCAAACAATTTGAATGGCAGAACAGAAGAAATTGCCAGAAGGCTACTTAAGAAAAGCCTTAAGTACAGCCCAAACAGCAATAGCTAGCCAAACGATAACAAGGACGACAATAACAATAAAAATGATAACGACACGACGGTGATGACAGTGGCATGACAAAAATGGTGACAACAGCTTGGTGACAACAAAGGCGCCGGCACGATGGCACTGGCACAGTGACAGCACAACCACCACATGATAACTCCCAAGTACCGTATATACTCGTGTAAGGGCCGCCCTCGTGCAAGGGCCGCACCCCTACTTTGAAAGGAGAAATTTCAAAAAAAAAAGTTCTAAAGGTCCCGCCAGAAAGGTGTAGTTATTTCAATCGAAACTAGATGGCGCTAGATGACAGGAGATGGCGCTAGATGACGAAGCTAGATGACAGGAGCCGAAAGGCGTTTCGCGCCACGAAATGCAAATACCCGGAACTCGAAGGCGAACTCGTCAAATATGTCATCGACATTCGAATTGACGGCTACGCTGTATCAACTGACATGGTATGCGTGAAAGCCCTGAACATCGCTCGCCACACGGAAATATCCCAGGCACAATTCAAGGCAAGTCGGTGGTGGGCTACGCGGTTTATGAACCGGAACCAGCTCTCTATCCGCTGCAGAACGACGATTTGTCAAAAACTTCCAAGTGAATACAAAAGCCATGTGGTTAAATTCCATCGCTTTGTGAGTGCTCTCAGGAGGGAACATGAGTACGACCTCTCCCAAATTGGAAATGCGGACCAGACTCCTGTGTGGTTCGACACACCTGAAAGCACAACAGTGGATTTAAGGGGCGCGAAAAGTGTGTCTGTGCGCACGACCGGCGCAGAACGTCAAAGATGCACTCTGATGCTGTGCATCATGGCAGATGGCAGAAAACTTCCGCCGTATGTCGTGTTTAAAAGAAAGACTCTCCCAAAAGAAAAGTTCCCTCAGGGAATCATCGTACGTGCCCAAGAAAAGCGTTGGATGTGCGAGGAACTCGTCGTAGACTGGATCAAGACCGTATGGGCAAACAGACCTGGAGGCCTGTTACAACGGAAAGCCCTCCTTGTTCTGGGCAGTTTCAGGGGCCACTTGACTGACCGCGTCAAGGACCAACTCGCCACGACTCGCACGGACTTGGCCGTTATTCCTGGAGGGCTAACAAGTGTGCTGCAGCCGCTTGACGTCTGCATTAACCATCCTTTCAAAACGGAATTTCGCCGATGCTACTCGGAATGGGTGGCTGGAGGCCATCGTGAGAAGACCCCTATGGGACGGCTGAAGCGGGCATCGCTCCAACAAGTGTGTGCGTGGATTTTGAGTGCGTGGCGTGCCGTGTCATTGGAAACAGTTGCGAAAAGCTTCAAGGTGACTGGAATTTCGAACAGCGTGGACGGTACTGAGGATGATCGTCTCTGGGGGGATGCAGACGCCGAGACAAGCTCTTCTGAGGGCGAGGACAGCGATAGCGACATGGAATCATAATAAAAACATTCCTGGTATGTCATTTGTGACTCTCTTGCACACTGCTACTGTTGCAGAAACTGTATAGACCTTTGGTGAGCTGTCGTCGGCCTGATTCGTGTAAGGGCCGCACCAAGCAAAAATTTCCAAAAAAAAAGTGCGGCCCTTACACGAGTATATACGGTAACAGATGTAGGACTGAATCTGGGTGGAGAGGGAAAAAAAAGTTTGTAACTAAAAGCAGTCTGACAAAATTCTACTTGCGTATGCAGTGCCCTTGCGCACTGCATACACAAAAGCTTTGGACGCTAAACTAAAGTGGTCTATTGTTGCTACCTGAACTGTTCATCCCATTTAAGATGTGCAAATGATTAAGTAATACCATTTCGAATGCAGTGTTGCAAAAAAGGTGTGCTTAAAGGGACACTAAAGGCAAATATTAGGTCAAGCTAAAGTGATAGATTAACCCCTTAACTGAGAATGAAGAGTTAATTCGTCGTGGCAAAGATTGCACTACCTTGTAATTTTGACACATAAATAAATAATGCACAATGTATTGTGCTATTTTTTAAACAAGAGCAGTAAAAAATGGCTATAGGCATTCCTGTTCTCATATTTTTTAGAGATTTATGACAAAGTAAATGCAGATAAATATAAATCCACACTATTCATAATTTTTTTTAATTGTTTATGGCAGTTAGGGGGTTAATGCTCCAGAACGTCTAAGGCATCAATATTATAGAGAACAGAGCTTTAGTAATCAAGAAATAGAGGTAAATACAGCGCACAACATGAAACTCCACTGGGACATTCAAGTACTAGTGTGAAGACATAGCAACTCCTCATTATAATTCTGTCACTAGTACTCAGGGACTCGTAATAAAAAATTTGCCCGCTCAAAGGAACTGAATTGCGCTAGAGGTATGTAGACCCTTCAGACGCAATTTTCTCTTAAAGTAAGTCTTTTCTTGGCACCAAACAAGTGCTGCAATGTTTCCGGAATGGTATTTCAACACTCCACTTTGACTTTATATTTGCCTTTAGTGTCCCTTTAGCAAGCAACAGCGAAGCTTTTCTACAATGACAGCAACTTAAGGCTCTCACACTCTGATGAGACCATGCACTAGCCATAAGAACATACTTTAGCAAACACATTCCTGGTGTTGTGTAACCAAATGTGCACACATGCAAAGACGTTTCTCATACTACACATGCACACGAAACCCTCCATACATCTGTCGGAAAGGGTAATAAAGTGCAAATGCACTAAGCTCTGGATGCAATTGCACTGTATAGGCCCACCAAAAGAACTGGGGGCTTGTCACTTGTTGCTCTTTGCAAGGGCCATCACAACTTGTGCTCCTACGCTTCTGGGTGATCACTGGTACAGTGCATTAAATGTGCATCACATGCAAAACAGAGCCTAATCAATCATCTTAATTGAGCATTTATAAATTCTTAAATACATTTCAAAGTTTTCCAATCCCACTGACACCTTGCAGCTGCCATTACGAGGGCACATGTTCCACATTCGGCAAAATTCTTGTTCGTAAGCATGAATAGCTACAGACTCACAAAGAGTAACAATCCAAAAAAATAAACTCTGGCAGATCCCACACCCTGTGGGAATCAATATTATGCGAAGCAGTGTGCGGGGAAAGTTAACGAAACAACCATGAGATGCACCAAGATGTAGGCGCCTCTTTCATGACATTCATGTCACGAGTCTTCAGGAGTCCCTTTAGCTACAGAAGGTAGAAGGCCAAAGGCGAAAGCCTTAGTCATGCTCGTGACTATGACTTCGATCATCAACCTTTAGCGTTTTCCTTCACTTAGTACCACATCCGAACCCATTCCATTGGTTTTTGAGTGCTAATCTTTTTTTGCTGAGTTGTTCTCATTTTTGCTGAGTCATGGTCATGACTACGACTTCTACCACAATCCCTTTAGTGTTTCCTTCACTTAGTGGACATGTCCGAACCTTTCAGTGGTTTTTAAGTATTATTCTTTTTTTTCGCTGAGTCATTGTCATTTTCGCTGAGTCATGCTCATGACTATAACTTCTACCATCATCCTTTTGTGTTTCCTTCACTCAGTATCGAAGTCCGTACCCATTTCAGTGGTTTTTGAGTGTTAATCTTTTTTTGCTGAGTCATTGTCATTTGTGCCGAATCATGCTCATGACTATGATTTCTACCACCATCTTTTAGTGTTTCCTTCACTGAGTACCCACGTCCAAACCCATTTCAGTGGTTTTTGAGTGTTCATCTTTTTTCGCTGTCATTGTCATTTTTTGTTGAGTCATGCTCATGACTATGACTTCTACCATCTTCCTTTATTGTTTCCTTAACTTAGTGCCCACGTCCGAACCCATTACAGTGGTTTTTTTAGTGTTAATCTTTTTTTGCTGAGTCATTGTCATTTTTGCTGAGTCATGGTCATGACTATGACTTCTACCAACATCCTTTAGTGTTTCCTTCACTTAGTTTACAAGAGTTGAATGTCGGGCTAGTTGGTATTTTGACATAAGAACCATCTTGAAATGCAGCGCAATGGGACGGCACAACAGAGAGGAAGACGAACACAGGTGCTAACTAACAACTGATTAACAACTCAAAGACAAAAATTCAAGGATATTCAGACTTTCAAGCCCCGGTAAAAGCTTTTTCAAGGGTGCAGAGCGGCATCCTGTGTAGTAATTTTTTACTACAACGTTTCCAAAACACTACAGTTAAACTTAGATACATTGAAGTCAGTAAAATCGGCACTTCACTTTGTTATATTGAAATTAGACCTTTTATGCAAATAAGTATAGTTGCCGAAATATTTTTCTTGCACGGAAGTACATAAAAATTTTCGAATGATCGCACAATTTGAAAAATAAAAGGAATTTCAATATGTGAAAAAATTATTTTGTTGACTTGGAGAGTCTGCGACCATAGATGCAGTTTTCATGCCGTGTCGATATCTTAACATAGACGGTACGAAACTAAGCCTGCGAAGCTTTCGTGTCCACAGCTGAATATGTCGCCCTACGGTGGAATGACGCTATCAGCCATCTTGGCTCACTCAAGCTTTGAACCTGCCACAGTTCACCTCCGATAAGGAACGAGGGCTGTGTGAAAAAAAATAAAGAAAGCGGCCCACTGCACCTGCCTTTGTGCCCCACACCTGATGCGGCAGGATTTCGCTGCATCGCCAGCCTTGTGCACCTTTCTCCCGTCCCCCTTCCATGCCTCTGAGACAGGGGTCCGACAAGGGGAGTGTGGCGAAGGTGTATGGCACACAGGTAAGCGCGATGGCTCACGTTACTTTTTTTCTTTTCTTCCTGAAATTTGAAGCTCGCTGGGTCCACACTTATCCGCCATAAAAAGGTCATAAAATCGATCTTAGACTGCATTACTCAAGAAATTCATGGGTTTTCAGAGGAAGAAAAAGAATTCCAGTACCTTCAAGGGCCTTGAAAACATGCTTTTAAATTTCAACGGTTTTTCAAGGGTTTCAAGGACCTGTACGCGCCCCGTGTCTGTCACCTACATAAATATGACCAATGCCGATGAAGGTGCTAACTGTTGCCCAGCCAACAAGCCTGCCTTGAGCTTCTTCACTATGCCCAACCAGACAGCAGCCACTACAATCACCTTCTTCCACAACTACAGCCTCAAAAAATTCAACCTAAGCTCATAATGTTCCAGGGTTCAATGAAAGAGTTCTACAGCAGGGCTGCTGACATCATTTACACAATGCTTTAGCACCAGGAGGCAATGCCAGGAGTGTGGTCTCCAAATTGTATGTGTTCCTATTACAAAGAAAGAACACAATTCACATGTGCAGCTCCACCTGTGCCGCTTATCTACAATGTTTGGTCGCACTGACGCATTATACTGGCAGCCCCGTTAAACACATAGCGATCTTTGTCATTCATAGGTTTCTCAAAATGTAGAGTAACGAAACAGGCGCAAACCTGGTTAAACTCTCCGACTTCAATGCTTTCACTCCCTCTCTTTCTCCAACTGGTCACCATTCAAAGCTTCAGATCAGGCTATTCACTAACATCCACAACCAGATGCTACTGTATTTACTCGAAGATAGGTCGAACACGAATATAGGTCGATACCTATATATTTGATTCGCCGAGAAATTTAAAAATTTAAATTTGAATTTGAATATAGGTTGACCCGGGTCTTTTAGAAAAACGAAAAACTTTGAACATGACCCTAAACTTTACCCTAAGCTCAACCTAACGTGACCCTAAGCTCCGCATTTACCCTAAGCTCAGCTACTAAAATTCACTAGTCGATGCCACAAGCTGAATCGAAGTAGGAACTTCCAGAGAAGTCGTCCTAATCAAATGCTTTGCAGGCATCCTCGGCACCCCAAACGACGTGGTCCTCCGTGCTGTCGAGCGCGTTGGGTATGCAGCATTTCTTGAAGCCAGTGTGGATAATCTCCAGAGTGGCTTTACAGCGGATCCGACGGCAGAACTCCCATTAGCTCAGTGATTTTGCTAGCTTTGCTCACGAATATAGTTCTTTGGTTCCGAAAAAATGGCGATCTATAGTCAAATAAATATGGTATGTGGGAAACAGTTCATTCTATCTAAAGTCAACTGCCTCATATGTGAACAATATTCTGCAATGCTAACCAATGTTAACTTTTTGCAGTCATGTGTCGGATCCCACCCAACATGCAAAAATATCCGTTGCAGTCAGATGGCGGGTAGCGCCCGAAACAAGTGCATGCTCACATTCGCCAGTTATTTGGGTTGGTAGCACCAGCTTTCGAGAACTTTTTTCAAGTGCCCTTTGCAATGTCTCCAGATGAGGGATGTACTTTTTTCTTCCTTCATGCTTGAAGGAACTTTTGCGCTATTTGTGGTGTGCAGAGCCGAAGGGAAAGCGGCGTTTTCTGCAAGTGCATTTTGTGAACAAAAACCACTTCAGTTCAGTGAATCAGAAGATGATTTTAGTGCCCCTGATGCATATCTTTCCCCTACATATGGACAGTAGGCCTCCTCGTATGAGAGCACATAAGACAGCAATTATGAGAACCCTACAGACCTGCATTGCAAATCCTGGCCTCCACCCAGGAAAGTGCTACCACAAAGTGCTCAAGCACTGTTCGAGAGCCTACGGAATAAACAATTCTTTTTTAATAAATCGCTTTATCGTGCATTCATTTACCTGAGCCCTTTTTCTGCGAGGCGTATAAATGCACAATATGGTTCCTGACATGGAACAACCACAAATTGGGCAACCACAAAGGGTTAAACTAGCAGGTGCCAAAGAAGCCAGAGCATCTAGCATCTAGCACTTGGCATTTTGTTCCTTCCCACGGGTAGGGGGCAGTTAATTCAAGTCAAGTTTTATTTACAACATGCACAAAGTACAGTGCTGAAGGCCACTCTGGCAAGAAAGCTGTAAGCATACAGCTTGACGATGCCAGGGGGCCACCACAGAAAGAATTGGCACAACTTTTTTTTTTTTTTCCGTTGTAAATTTTCCCTGAGCCTTCTGTGGGATACAAGCACACTTTATTAGTGATCATTTACTTTTAAACGAAGCATACAAGCAGCAGCAAACTTGGAATGGCAATAACTCAGAGAGCAACAAACTGCAACTTTTTCAGCGTCTTTGCTGTTGCTGATTTTGCCTGCTTTATGAACTTGTCTAAATAAACTTGCTCAGTACGTATCCTCTAAGCGAGTAGCCTCTGGTGTTCTTTCGCTATCAAAAGACTTCCAAGAGTACGGGTTGAGACCCAATGAGCAAAACTGTTCGGGTGTTGTTGGCAGCACTGAATATCCGTCCACATACAGTATTTTTGTCAGAAATTGACAGGATCCCTACTGTAGAACTTCAGGTGTAGGCATTGAAAAGTATACAAGAAACTATGCCCATATGGCATCTCGCACTACCACAAAAGGGTAGCACAAGTACCATCAGAACTTCTTATTTGTATGCATTTTTCTTGCATTCTTGTGCCGCCCCTCTTTATAAATTCTTTGCAAACAGAGCTTATTTTTCGTAGAACTTGGCACGACATTCATAAAATCATAGAATGAGCCTGAATTCTAAAGCTTTACAGAAAATTCGGCAGTTCGGAGGTATGCAAGTGATTGGAAATGCTTCTCTGAAGTTGTTTATGCAATTGCACTTGTGTGAATAAATAAGCCCATATGTAGGAAAAATTTGTCATTTTTTAGAACATTCCCTTCAGCAGCACTACACACTCAAGCCTCGACATGACCAATTTCAATTTAACAATTCTCAATTTAACTAAGCTCTTCTGTTCACCCCACATGTTCCTATGGATGACCTCTTATTGGTTTCATTCTGGTTTAGCAAAGTCACATTTTACTACAGTCCTCATTTACCAGGTCTTCACGCACTGCCCATGCATTTTAGCAGCCTCTGCAATGACACACACAGAAGCAGCAAGCAAAAAAGCACCTCCATGGCACATTTGCCGCACTGGGAAATTGGCATGCAGGAAGCGCGCATGATGTCCATGCTTGTGTGTGAGGGTGCTCAGCAAACAAGCACAAGCAAAGTGAGCCAAGAGATCTACAAGCTGAGAGTGACAACAAAATTTAGCAGTGCCTGTTTGTTAGAATTCTGTGATTGAGAGAGAGAACTTTAATGATACGAAATGCAGAGAGGTCGGCCTGAGGTATATTCCTCTAGCCAGCCACTCTGCGTTGGATAAGTCTTTTGACATTGAGCATGATGACAAGACATGAGGCACATTCTTGTTCACTTACATCAGCATAGGCAAAGTTTTCAAGCAGGTTGAAGCACTTCTGCACCTTCCTTAGCAAGAAAAAAAAAAAAAAACTACTATTATAAGAAGGTAACAAGAGGAGAACCTATGTGCATTTGCTAACAGTGGCAGCTGTTTCCTCCTCTAGCTTTTTGCAATGGCTTTTTCTCATGGTTCTTTGCTACGACTTGCAGCTGTTATTACTTTGTTGCTACGGAAGCTTTACATGGAGCTGGGAGCTAAGTGGAGAAACAGCTCTCGCTGTTAATGGCGGCACTGAGGTTCTTCTTCAGTGGCCTCTCAAAATTCTTTTTCCGAACTGGCTTTAAGCAATGTGTGTATGTGTTATAGTTAATGTGCCTTTCTATTTCACTGTAGTGTAGTCGCATTGTTTAGATAGACACGTACACTTGCTTTGCTCGTTGAACTCTCATCTGGATATGATTACCTAGCTCCTCAGAGCCCCTTTGGAGTCAACCATACCATGATGATACTGCTTGCAATATTGAACACAGAACTCAGCTCTATGGCAATGGTGATATCAGGTTAGGAGAAATACGCTTCCATAAAATTCTTTATCACTACTGTTAGTGCTTCTTCATGACTATCAAAAGAATTGAAAAAAAAAAAAGCATTTAGACAACATCCACACAAATGCCTTTTATGCAACTGCAGAGATTCCGTGTGGTTGAACTAATCAAACTTTCCAGGTGGATATTGCATTACTTTCTAAGCACACTGCTATAGTGACTCAATCCAGCATGCATTTTTATTTTAGAGCGCAGCTCTTCGGCGCCTGCTCCAGTGGTGAGTGTCAGCGTTCTCACTTGTAACCGAGCGAACGAGCACAGCGAGAGATGTGAGTGAACACGGTGCACAGCAGGGGATGAAAAAGGCGGTGAGCAAAAAGGCGCAAGGAGGAAAACGGAGAGGAGGGTGCAGCAGAACCATGAGACAGAAAGCAGAGGCGGGTATGGCGAAGCGTGAGAAAAAAAGCGTAGTGCGGCGATGATGGCTACAAGATGGCACCAGAGTAGCGCGCATCGTCAGGGAGGTCTGTCAGCGGCGGCGGCTGTGATCGCGTCCACACGTAACACACGCGCTGGCTCTCGTGATCTCCAGATTAGTGAGGCCGTCATGCCCACGGAGAAAGAATAACAGGAGGTGAAACTATGGGCCGGCGCCAGCGTGTGCACTTGTCGTGATAATGTCACGTTGGGTGAGGAGGAGGCACGCAGCTTCAGACGTATTATAGTGGGTAGCAATAGCACGGCGCGCAAGCTTTCGAAGCTCCAAATGACATTGAACGCCTGCCAGAATCGGCGAGAGCTATAGAAAGCGGGGATCGAGAACTGACGACAAGCGACTACGTCTGCTAAAAGCATTTCCCCAGCGGTACGCTCAGCAGGCATAAATACTACGCTGACCTTCGAGGCGCAGTCATCCTTGACCAACCGAAAAAGCCATTGTTTCTCCTTGAGGCAATACTGGTCAGTCCCTGTCTCATGGCGCTCCGGCCAGCTTAGCGAGAGTAAGTTGTAGTAGCTGCCGTCTCGTTTAGTGACAGGCATCGTGTTCAGCTCGTGTACTCGAGCTGTAACTACCTAATGCAAGGACGGTGCACTGGCATCAAGCAGCCGCACGCGAGCAGACGACAGAGTACACTCGCCGAGTCACAGATCTGCAGCATCGCTTCAACAAACCGTCCCGTGACCATACGTCAGGCGTCCGGCGTTCGGTAGGGAGCGCTGTCACGACGTCCACCGCCGCGCCCCTGCGTGGCACTATGACGACGCGGGAAGGAGCCGAGTTGTGCCTACTAAATTATTCTTTCTCCGTGGTTGCGCCACACTTCGCTCCATTTGCAACATACCGCACGAGACAGATTGTCGGCGCCAGCCAATATATTGGGAAATGAAAACACGTATAGAGCTGTGCTCAAATTTCGCATTAGGGAGTATCATAATCGTCGGTGAATTTTTTTTAGCATAAAATTGTGTGTGTCTGTGCTTTGTGTGTGTGTGTTTGTTAAAGAAGAATGCCCAATCATAATTTTGCCAGCAGAAATTTAGAAATGCATATCAAGAGTATAATTGGGCCCCTCAGTTCCCTTTCTTCTCGTTTATATATATATATATAAAGGTGCATACACTTGAACAGAATATTCTCTTAAATGTGTTTTCCATAATAAAAATTCAGTTAACAGTCAATAATAGTGTTGTGTTCTGTCAATACAGTCGCCTACCAATATTTTGGACGCGCAATTTTTCGATCCTGCTCAATTATTTTGGACCTCAATGTGGCCACCCATTACCTTCTCCATAAAATCAATGCATAACAGCGATCAAAATTTTGGATGCAGAATGGTGTCTTGCTCATTTTTTTAAATACCTACGCACGCGAGGTCACAAAGATAGCAGCTATGAACAAAGTTGGTGCTGGTCAGGTCCCATACCCATACCCTTGCTTTTGTTGGCACGGTGGTTTTTGAGCCTTTTGAGTGACATGCAGCTGCTACAAATAGATATGTATCTACTTGGTTCTTGACCATAACTTTGGTTGCCAACACTCCACAATGCATTGATGGTTAGGCCTAACAGCACACGGAATAGTGAACATGTAGCCATGAAAATTCACTGCTAGTCAGCAGGGTTCTTGTGAGGGGCTCATCAACGTTCAAGCCTGAGATCACATGCATAATTTAGACTGATGGCTGTACCGAAAGTGGTGTTCAACTCTATGGGCAGCCAGCCAATAACTACTGCAAGTGTGTCTACCAAGTTTGTCTGTGTGCTTACTGGATAGAAAGAAGTAAACGTGTGTAGGCAGAAAACTCCAAAGCTAATTTGCACGAAACAGCCTAAACTGCCGGTGTCATGCAAGTCAAGGCCACATGCGAACGGCTCTTAAGCTTCTACCTTCACGAAATTTCAAGAGGACATTATTTCATGAAGCACAACATTGAGCGAATGTCTGCAAATAAATTTTGCATGCTGATAGCATAGTAAAAAAGAACCAAATTAATTTTTTTAACTGCCCAATTCTGACATCTCTATGGCCTCATCAGCGTCCAAAAATTTGGTCAGCGACTGTATGTGGTATCTTTTCCTCAGTATAACAGAAGGATTTTGCAACATAGCTTACAATCAAGCAATAGCAACAAAGAAGAAAAAGCCAAGCAGTTTAGAGGCTACAAAAAAACAGTCATTTCATGCAAAAGGACAGATTTGACACAGCCAACACACCAAGCGTATGCCAGGGGCAACATTGGTGCAGTAAGCAAACAAATTGGCACAAATGTAGCAAGACATGCGATTCCTCCTTTTATTCTTTTTAAAACCCACTACGTGTTCCCATGTTTTGGCGTCCCATTGACACTAAGGTCAGTGGTCAGCTTTTTGGTTTTAACGTATTTCCTTCAGGGCCTGCACCAAGCTTGCGGCTGCCGCTACCTCCCTTTAGGACCCAAGGTGTGGAGGGTCACTGCAAACAAACAAATGTGTGCCTAAACATTATACTGTTGGCCCACCTGCAATGTCATCGTGCCATGCTTTGAGCCTTGTGTATAGCTTGCTCTTCCATTGTAATATGTTTTCAAAGCTACAGGATGCCAGTGTATCCACTGACTTAAGAACATCATGTGGCCCAGCCCTCTCAGCTAGACAAGTTAATATGGCCACATCACAAGTGACATTAGTTTCCCATTATTTTCATAAGGCGCTAACTGTAGTCATTAGATAGGCAGCTTATAGTGATCAGGATGTACACAAAAATTTAGAATGACATACTTCCCTATCATAACACATTATGTCATCGCTAAGCTTATTTACTGCAGGCTGCATCATGTCAGCTGAAGAATGTGCTTTCCCTAATGTCTGGTGCATGAGATAAGAGCCACACATAGTTTTTCATGCTTACTCTTTCTGTCAATGTCAATGTCTGAGTGGTGCCTGAACAGACAAGCCACCACAGCTGGCAACAGCAATGTCAATATTAAGGATGCAGTTAAATGCATAATGCCTAGTTACTGCCCATTACAAAGACATTTTCCTATTACAGTTGCCGACCAATAATTTGGACGCCGATAATCCGGACATGATCGATTATTGAGAGAGTTTTGCAGCACTGCCACTGCCCCCATAGACAAGATATAAGGATGACCGAAATGTCTAATGCCTTACAGCACATTGCTTGATAATTTGGGCTATACCTGCACAACTGCTAGCTTATTCAGCCACCAAGCAACGTTTTTGTTTATGTCGCCAGCACCTCCTCAAAACCTAAAGTAGCGAAGCCTAGACAATCCAGTATTCACCAACCACGCCAAGATTGCTGGCCAAGCCCAGCCAAGCCGCTAAGTTCTGGAGGCTGCTTTTTCAGTTTCACGTGTGTGTTGGACCTCCAGCATTTGTTTCTTTACACATTAAATAGTGACATTGTTTTGGGCAACCTATTTGGCTGCTGTTAAAAAGTTTTTGTCGCTTAGAATCAGCAAGCAGCTTCAAATGATGCCAACTCCACCCTCTATGTTTGTGCCAACGAGGGCGGCAAAGAAGCGAGGTTAGTGCTGGACAAAGACTGTTGTGAGGAAACCTGCAACAGTTGGCCTCTATTCCAAGTTGTCTGGGATGGATATTACGGTGCATGCATTGACAATACTTTCATCTATCTGTGGCGTTAGCATTACAATGGTTGAAATACAAGCTGATGAGGTCCAGACTTGTACACATTACAGAAACGAAGTAATTGATTACAGTGACCAATTACTGTCCCACAAAAGTAGTTGAGCGATAACAAAATGTAATCAATTACTTTTACATACTTTTCCTCATAACCTTTACAACCATTACACAATTACAGCAAATCAAGTGAGCTGACCAGGCGTTTTCAGTGTGTCCTTTGTAGCCCTTCACACATTGTTTATCCCTTTGCTAACACTGCTTTCCAGAATTTTTATTGGCCATCTTCCCTCGTTTTCTTGTGAAGACATCAGCAGTGACATTGAAAACTTGCTCGATGTGCAAGCTGGAGGGGAGGGTGCTGTTGTAACGTGCGACCACTACTGGCGGATTGAGATCCACGAAATTCAAGTCTTCAAAGCTGCATCGCCTGTTATAGTTTGTTTCATCAACAAAATAACTGGTTACATGTATAATTGGTTACTGAGAAAAGTAATTGAATTATAGCGAGCATTACTGTGTAGAAAATTAATCAATCAATCAAAAATTGAATTGATTACAAGTAATTAATTACATGTAATTCGTTATGTACAAGTCTGACCTGGTCGCATGCAAGCATGTGTGCATATTGCAGCACACTAACAAGCTTTTATTGGCCACGTATGGAATAAAGTCACTTATTTTCTCGTTAATTTGTTAATTCGGACTCCCAATTAATCGGAATTTTATAGGGCTTCGTCGAGTCCGAATTATCGGTTGGCGACTGTACACATTTAGGCAAAATATAGAATTCACAAAAAGCAGAAGGATGTTCACCCACCTCTACAAACATCAAGACTTGCCCCTGTCTGCAGCCAGCCATTTCAATGCATTGCTGTCCCTCAACCCCACTTTTCAGCAATGCATTAATTTCATTTAAAAAAAAGTCAAAAGCATCTGCTAGCCCTCAGAGCAAGTTAAAAGGCCTACAAACGCTGACAAAGGTCACCAGATGTGGAATTTGTAAATGATTACGTAGCCACATCCATCAATGCACCCCAGGCAATCTGCATGCTCAAGCATGCACACCGGTGCAGTAGCATTAACCAGCAGGACATGGTTCTCTACTGCCATAGCACCATGCACTTGCGTCTTGCCACCGTAAGAGAGTAAGGCAGAGCTCATGGGATATGCGCTGCAAAAAGCATGCCCCGGTGCGCCATCAAGCCCAAATGCACTAAACTAAATTTAAATTAGCAGACATCACAGTCACACTCGGTAAACAACACCAACTCTCCTGTTGTTCTATGCACCTTCCCTAGGCCATTCAAGGACTTGCAACATGCGTAGTGTCCAACTTTGTCGTGCAAGCAGGAGAATACCAAAGAGGAACCTTGAGAGACCCTCAGTGAATGTTTATGAAATGTTTTCACTCAAACACCGAGACAATGCTCGCACCACACATCTGGTTAACAAATGAAACAGAAGGAAAGCGAAAAAAAAAAAAAAAAAGAACAGCACTAAATAACATGCACGCAAGCCTACTAAGCATGCTTCAGAAGGTAGACTGAACTTATTCAATTCAGGATTGTGTTAAACTTGAGAACGGGGTATTGTACTCGCTTCAAGGCAAAAAATCTTCTGCCTGATCACAACCATAGCCACAGGATGAGAAATACTTGAAGTTCTTGTTACAAGAATAAAAAAGAGAATGACGATGAAAACTTCCTGGCAGAAGCCTCACAACTTACAAGTGGTCACTTACTTGGGATAGGGTAGGTGATGAGGGGGGATAACCCAGAGGAGAGCCGGGATTGTGGCCCAGAACTTGTGGTGAATGGGGTGGGTAGTAGCCCAGCTGCTGCTGATGCTGCTGCTGCTGCTGGTTGTGCTGCTGCTGCTGGTGCTGCTGCTGATGCTGCTGCTGATGCTGCTGCTGATGCTGTTGCTGATGCTGCTGCTGTTGCTGCTGTTGCTGCTGCGCTTGTTGGGAACTACCCCCATAGCCATCCAAGGAAAGCGCGTTCGTGTCCATGGTAAGGCCCTGCCAGGGGAAAGGAAGCAGTACAACTTCTAGATTCCAAGCATCCCAGACCAGTTTAGACTGTTACAATATTCTTTCAAAACTCTGCCTCTATTAATTTGATGCGAAAAGGTTGATCACAACTGCAGAAAGTGAAGGCCAGAGTTTTCGCTCTTGAATTACAGACCTAAACCACAGCACCAATGACATTTGTGTGACATCATAGATTTCACAGTATATTATATATTAGCCCATTTGAGCCATTTCTTCTTGTTTCCTTGTTCCTCACCTCGTTGGCACGATACATTGTATATGTATACATGTCAAAATAAAGTCAAAGCCAAATGTTCTGAAACGTTTCCAAGTCGATTCTCTGATTTCCTAAAAAAAGCAATGCAAACCTTACTTATCCATAAACACTATAAGCGGTACGACACTATAACCAAAACAACACCTTTCAAAAGCTACACATGTGCAAAACATGTAGACCCAGCAGCTGCACGTATCCGAGAATTGAAGCATGCCACTGGGATGCTTGCGTCTGTTTGAATTTATGAACATTGAAACGTTAATGTGCGCGGATCCATGGTCTTTGCATGAAGCAGAGTAAGTAAAAAAAATTACGTATAAGAAATTAAGTCACTGACTAATTTTTCAGACCTGCTCATTTAATCTAATTTCCCCACCGTTCTGCCAAACTCTACAGAACTAATGTAAAATGGCAACCGAGATTCTGGATGCCGTACAGTGTCTCGTTCCATATCTCAGACTGATCGGCATGCGCACGTTGTCGAAAGCATGGCGACCGCAGACCAAGTTGCCACCATTTGAGTGTTGCCCATGCCACCTGTGCCTTCACTTTTGTTATCAAGGTGGCTCCTCTGCTTTCCAAGTGCCGTGCAGCCACTGCAACACGTTTTGTTGACTCGGAATTAAACTGCAACCGACTAAAGATGAAGTGCGCTGGTGAGGCCTAGCCGGCAAGGCTGTCAGGTGGCATGCCGTCGCGGGAAGCTCGGCTGCGATGGCATGCGATCATGCGCTTGGGCTGAACTGACAACAATGCGTGTGAGGCGGAGTTTGGTTTCTCAGGCAATCAGTCGTGGCTACTGCGAATGCCTACCACGTTTGTATGTACAGTATGCATACTGGTAGGAATGGCGGAATCTCACATGTGAACATAAAGCCTAAAAGCTGTGAACTAAATTTGTGAAACACCGCTTAAAGTGAGAGCAGTCAAGGTCTCACACATGTATCTGCACTTCACGACAACGCGCATTGCGACGGGCGCATACAAACTGAAGCCGCATTCGTTTGTTCAGTGCAGAGCATGCGCCACTGATGAGCGGCCAAGCCAAGCATTCTCCGTCGCCTAGGCAACCACTGAAATGCCGCTTTTATTTCTTTTTCTTTTTTTTGCGTTCCTTGTTCATACACTCTGCGTCTCATCCTCCTCCTCCTCCACATCGCCTTTGTTTCTCTCTCCTCCCATTGACCGGCGCACCACGTTGACAAGCGTGCTCGCCACCACACTTGTCTGCAGGATTTGCCCACGGAGGCCGCATTATAACTGGTATTTTGCCTGGTGCGGCTGCACTATAAGCGGTATGCGCATACATAGAGTTCTATGGGAAGACAAACGGGAGTCAGAAAAGGTCGCGTTATAGCCGGTTCTGCACTATAAATGGTTACATTATAATTGGTCTAAGCTGTATACTGTTCCTCTAAGCCGCCACCCCCCCCCCCCCCCCAACCTCCTCGACCCGCTCCCCCAGCTTCACACAGTGAATGTCAGCACTCTTGTTTAAGACACACTGCTGCCTGAACACAAAATGTAATCTCAAGTGGCTAGAACCAAAATGATGAGAACAAAAAAAGATGTAGTCAACTGCAATTGAACTGCAAGAGCAGCAGTTGCTACCCGTGATGACAACTACCATATTAATTCACACAACATTACATAAACTTTGAAGATATAAACAACACGAATACCTGCAATTATGAAAGTATAAACAGCTTCATCTTGCATCACATTCAAAGCCTTTCAAATGTCACTAACGATAACACAATGAAAAAGTAACATTATGTGGCCCTAGGGTACACATTCAGAAGCAGCATACAGAGTATATATTAGAAATAGTCACAACAAAACTTGTTAGGAGTACAGCAAAAAGTTTGGCAAGTCAGTACTACAGCAACCTTACCTACAGTGCTGACAAATAGACAGAGCACAGAAGAATGAGCACACTACAAAAGCACTAGTGCCACTATGTGAATCACACAGGTGTACACCACTTGTTTCAGTGACAACTGTCTGATATAAAAAAAAGTGATTCAAGACAAAATGATAACTTCTGCAGACCAAGGTTCATAGCAGCCACCGACATCAGAATTTGCACAAAAACTGCCAATATCATTACACCCTCTTCTAGCCTGTTGTCGCAATTTTGCGAACGTGCCAAATCTGACGTTATAAATTCAAACGAGATGCCTAAGCGAGAAAAACCTCGATTTTGACACCATGTGTGGTCATTCATGAGCACTACAAGAAGCCTTTACAGATGCATCCATTCAGGTGCATAATTTCAAGTAGCAATCTCTGCAAAAGCAACTGTTTTAAAGACTGCCATAAGATGCGAGACCATTCACCTACCAAGTCTAACTTTGTTCAGTGCAAAAACCTGCGAAGATAATGGCACTGTTTTGTGCCAGGTGCCCATTTCAATTTTCTTTAAACAAGTCTACAAATGTCACCTGTGGTAGAAAGTGGCATCAAGTAATTCTGGATGTTCTTACCTCACATAAAAGTATTTCTAACTGTAATTCGAATGCTTTTTTTCGGGCAATAAAAAATTCAGGCCTATAAAAGGCTAATCAATAATATTCACCTGATTATAATTTTGATTACTGACTTTAGGGGGCATGTTGTAACTGCACAATTGAAATCAGCCAGCATTCAAAGCATGACCTTTTGCTAAAATGGCAATCCATCTGCAAGAATATTAGCTGGAACATCAAAGCATTTCACAGCACATCTTTAGTCAAATCACAAGAAGAAGCAAACAATGACACTCGACTTCTTATGATTTGAGTAATGAACATCGGGCCCCTCAGTTTCCTTACTTCTCTTTCTTTACGTAATATATATATATGTATATATAGTAAGTAAATGTATCTCCGGACAAGGTTGTTTTATGGGAATCTGAATGAACAAACACATGAAAACATTAACTTTGTTTAGTCGTATAATGAACACACTTTTTAAAAAATGAGGCGAAGTTGGAGGGTGCATTCAATATGCAATATTTTCGAAAGAGCAAAAATTTAGAAGGCTGTAATGACAAACAAATGTGTTCAATAATTTAGCTTGGCAGTAAATAAATATGACCACCATTTGATTTACAAACAGTGACAGCTTTCCAGTGTTTGGCTCACGCAAAGCATGATGCATCTAATTTGTAGCGTGCAGCTTGTCTTGCTGCTTCCGCCAGTAGTGTACACAGATTTCGTAAATACTGAAATGCCACAATTCCCATAGGAAGGGCAAAGCATGATCCTAATTGGGAAGAGAAAAGTTGGGGGTGCATTTATTCTATGAGTACATTTATTGTGCAAGTAAACACAACATTTTTCTTTCGATCTCTTGGCTGGGGTCTGGCCTTTCTCATAGCCGACCAAGGCAGGAACCTAGCCAAAATGTTGGAAGAAAGTTTTTTCGTGTGTTCACCCATTTCAGTTTGAGTGCGTACACACACACACACACACATATATAAAAGAAAGAGAGAGGTGTAGCAAGTAACAAATACAGTAGAACCTCGTTCTTACGTACTGGAAAAAAAACACACACACACACGAGAAGAAACATACGATCCGAAGTCACTAAATCGTTAGACAGACTCAACTATAGTTGACAATTACATAATTCGAAGTGTTGCACAAATCGTTGCAGCATGAGACACCGACAAGCACCGAGCAAGTGGAGCTTAAGCGGCCCAAGACACGCTTTGTCGTTTTTGCGGCATCATCAAGCTTACACTTGCGCTCTTCGAATTCTGCCTGGCTCAGCTGCTTCTTCGAGCAGTGCATCTTGGCAGGAAGTTTTCCTGCGCCTGCTCAGAGCAAATAATTACTGTATGACACGCCCACACACGTTGAGCTGATGGGGCCCAAGCAACCCAAGACGTACATTGTCACTTTCCTATTGCACAGCGTTTTAAGACGGCAATGAGAAACCAAGACTGAAATCAAGCTGATGGGCGATGCGAGCATACGATGGCGATGATCGTTGCTGGCAAAACATGACGCTCACTTCGCGCTGCCTGCAGTAGGGAATGGCAGCGCATTTGGGTTACCACCTATTAAAAGCATGCACTACACTTACAACGGCACTACACCTCACGCACTTTAGAACAGATAGGCGAAGGTGCTTATCGTAACAGGGTTGGCGGCAACAGCTGTGAATGCAGCAGTGGAGATTTGCTGCTACCAGAATAGAAAACTGAGTGCTCACCGGCGTTTTCACATGAGACAGGCGGGCGAGTATTGCGAGGAAGCTGCAGTGGAGGACGGCTACTGTTTTCGATCGCACACCTCATGTTTTTTTCTTGTTTACCTGGGATTTAGCGGCCAGAAAGCGGTATCATACAATTGCAGTTTGTCGATGTACTGAATGCTGGTGCCGAAAAATGGTGTTTTCCGGGAAGGTATGAACCAGCACAAAAAGAAGCTTACTGTATGTATTGGGTAATTGCTTGTGTTCTCGATTGCGAACATTGACACCGAGAAATTGTACGTAACAGGATCGTATCAACGAGGTTCTACTGTACAAGAATCTGCACTTTCCCTGTGCAGTCTTTCTTCTGTGCTCCATCTGTTAGATACACACAGTACTTAAATATTATGTTGTTAGGAGTAGCATCTACTAGCAAACATAAGGCACTGAAGATCTCACAATTCTCACGAGACAAGAAGCGGAGAGTGACCTTCCTCAGCAGCCGTTAGCGGAGGGAGCACTTCTGCAGCCACAAAGCAGATGGCGCCTTGCAGCGTCATGGCATTACAGGCACGCGGATGGCATAGGAGGGAGAAGGGGAGGTCAGTACGGAGAGGAGAAAGAGCCCCTTCAACACAAAGAGCCCAGTGTTATTGGCGACCCACCTGGGGCACCGCCTCTTGTGTTATTGGCGGAGAGTGGGGACTTGTGACATGGAATGCTTTCGTCCCGCCAAGTCCCCTGCCAGAATAACACGTGCGTGCGTGCAGGTGCACACTCATGCATAGCAGGCAAGACCCAAGGAAGAGAATCCAGTTAAGAACAGGGATCAGAAGTGTCAGCAGCAGAAAGTTCAGAAACCTACTTCTCAGACAACATGTTCCTACCTATGTACAACTCATGAAGACACTGAAGGCAAAACACTTTGTTCGGCTAAATTTATGCATTGCTCTTTGAAAATTCTCTCAGCATTTATGCATTACATTAATTGCAAATGGAAGCCAACTTTCTTTCAATGTACTGCATATGGTTGCAGTATTATTTTTATTTCAATGTTTTTCACATAAATGCCACAGCACCGAAGTTGCCATTCAGTGGTGTCAAAAATTTTACGATACTTTTGTGAATTTCTGTGAAAAGAGCTTACAAACGGTGTTCAGATGTATTTGGCTTGACTTCCAAACTAGCACAGCATAATTATTTCTTTATTATATCAACCAGAACAGGGCCAGACATTGTCAGAGATCTGAAGTGGTTTGGAAGTACCAAGGTGGCACGACAAGTTACCGCTCCAACACACCCCCTCAGTGCTGTGCTTCTATGTTACTGAGACTGGCAAAGAGGCATTATGTCACTTTCAGACATACTAAACATTAGCCCGATGTAAAAGCAACTCATTCGTTACATCATAAGTGCAATAGCCTCTAATAGTGTCCCTTTATGTTGTGTTCTTTTCCACAGGCAAGCACTTGGCATGCATTTCAAAGATAGCCAGGCATAGTGCGTCTTCCCTATCACCACTCATCTCTAAAACAAAGGCTTCTTGTAAAAATTGTGAGCGAAGCCTGTGAGCTATCCTTTTTCACTTCCTTTCAAATTGACATCTTCTATTGCACTTAGGCATTACAGTGTACCATCCGCAATGGTCATGCCATGACGCGAATTCTGCATTTTGGAAGTGGTCACTGCCACAAGTACATAAAGCCTCTGTGTCCTACATTCTCAGGCATGCCATCATGCTCTGTTCATTTCTGCTCCCCATCCTCACTTGAAGCTTGCCAACATAAGGTGCAAGCTTACAGACAAAAGAAAGTGTTCCAGAATGTGGCGAGGCATTGCCACAAGAAAAGGAAAGGATTTAAGCTTCTGGCTAAGCTGTCAAGTCTATGCCCACTATACAATAAAGCTCAGACAAGTGATTAACTTGAACTTTGTGATGCTCACGACTGTTTAATTGTGACTTAGTCCAGATATTTGTAACCACATACAATGACTATGTTCTGTTGGTAACTATTCAAGGTTTTATTAAGGGCAATCTAAAGATTGCTGTATATATATAGTAGTATTACCAAAGAATTAGCTTAATTCTAGCAGACTCAAGCCACTAAGGCATGCTATAACAAAGCCATAAAGAATCCAATGCTGCAACAAAGCTGTAGGTTAAGTAGGCAGACAAGAACTCTGTAGGGCTGTGTTATCTGTGTTGCCGAGATTCAAACTACAGCATCAACACAATGGCAATGCATTAAGAGCATACACATCACTAAAAAGCATGCAGGCAGACAACAACAATGGATGCTGTTCTGGAAGCAACCTAAAGTCAAGCATGCAGGGCCAAATTACTCATCTCAGTTAAGGAAAGGCAGAACTACATTCAAGTAACGTCATAACTTAGCAGATGATTAAATACGAGGCAGTTTTTGTACACTACACCCCGACATTAGTATTACATTTTTCAGTGCTTCTGTGAACAGACCTTCTTCTAGTTGCCAAGCCAGCTTTCCCACAGAGCAGCTTGCCAACCTAGAGGCACCAGCTGTCCATGGCCACATTTTAAGTCAGTGGGTATGTGCACATTGAGTGCGACTTCTGCCGCAAAATGGAAAATGTCAATGTGGCTCTCACCCATAGCAACATGTGCAACTGTGAAATGCCAGCATGCACACATGATACTTAGTCGTCATTTCAGTGACGCTGCACAATTAGTTTGGCAAAAGTGCAATGTTAAGAAGCAGGCTTGACAATTACGAAAAGGGTTGAGCATGTTAACACTAACAGGAAAGGAAAAGGTCATGTTCGCTTTGCAGGCTGGCTCATGCAGACATGTCCTTTAGTTAACTACACCTACTCCATAAAAAAACGGTCCAGGGTTAGCCTGTGCTCTACCCATTCTTCCTTCCTTCTCTCTTTTTTTTTTTTCCTTTAAAGGTAACTACAGCCAAACCTCTTCATGACAGTCGAATCTCATTACACTGTAGATATTCCTGATACTCGTTATGAGCATCTGCACTAAGACCTCATGAATTTGACATTCATTAATTTGGAAAATCTGACAATTCCAAGTTGTCCTCTGGCCCTGGCAAGGCGTATGCATTATTTAATGGCATCAAGCTCTTGTTAATTGGGACCTATTTAGCCACACACCGATTAATTAAGCGATTAAACGCCGTGAATGTGCGGCATAAAAGAGTAATAGCAGCGCTAGCGTCCAACCGAAATAAACTGACAACGACCGCATCGCCATAGTCTTCAGCGGAAACCGTACGAGAGCAATAACAAGTCCGAAATGCTTCGTGCCTATTTGTGGCTTTATAGCTATAACATTTATTTTTGCGTTTACCATCGTGCATGACACTGCGTTGGCCATGTGCCTTTATAACTGCACAGTTGCCATCTATGATCGTATCAATAGCGGCCGCGGTGTTATCTGTAGCAGTTGCAGCAAACAGTAGTTCCCCTCTGACACATTGCATGTTGGCCGCGTGCCTGCAGAACTGCCTAGTCACCATACATGGTTGCATCAATAGCGACCAGTTTCCTTCACAGCGGATGCGGCAAAGAGTAGTTTCGTTTTGACTCGGTACACGTTGGCCGCATGCCTTCAAAACTGCGTGGTCGCCATACCTGTACATGATCGCGTCAACAACTCCCACGGTGCCAACCACAGCTGTTGTGGAGAGCAGTAGTCTCGTTTTGATTCAGTGCAATGTACGCACAATGATGCAAACATAGAGGAAGCTGCCGAAGATGAAGAGAGATTCTACCGTGACGCGCATACTGGCAGCAAACCTGCCGGCTACACCACGATGGACAGACAATCTGTTACCGACCAGCTCAGTGGCAAAAAAATAATCGGTATATGCGCGTGGTAGTGAAAAGCATGTTTCGGATGAAGACATGGGTCTAGCACCGCAATCGCACTGCGAAGGAAGTCAAGAGGCCTTTGCCACTGCAAGCACTAATCAGTCACGAGATGATGAGATTTCCAGCTTCCACATTTTTGTGCCAAATAGAAATAAGATTTGCTGATTCATTCAGTAAGTAAAAGCGTGTTCATGTAGTAAGCATCTGTTTATTGTTCTCTTTATACCCTCAGTAATTTGACATTCAGTTGATCCAGACATTTTTTTCAGTCCCATAAAATCCTAACTAACAAGGTTTTACTCTATCTGTTACATGCAGATAGAGTATGCAAGAAAAAACCTAAGATTTACATTATATCTGACAATTTGTTATATCCATGTTCATTACATCAAGGTTTGACTGTATAATTATATCTGACAATTTGTTATATCCATGTTCATTACATCGAGGTTTGACTGTATAATCGCCGTTTTATGAGGCAAGGAGAGGCTGGCTAAGTCCCGCCAGTATCCACGGTGACATATATTTGTTTCATTCACAAGGCAGCAAGGCCACAGTAATCATGCAAGGAATGTACAGCAATGTGACTTGGCAATTCAGCCCACCATACGGGTCTGCAAAAGCAAGGGCACTACAGCGTGCGTAAGCAGCGAAAGGAGTAGTAGAGAACAGCAAGTGAGCATCAAGCAGGTGCCTTTATGACAGAGGACCCATTGGGAACACGAGTCCAACACAAAACATTTTGATCAAATGGTAGACAAGGCATGTAGACCTTTTTCAGTGAACACTAAATTCAAAAACCTTTGCATTCCTATGCATGTAATACGGTATGCGCCAATGAGCAGCAACTATCTGCGCCAAGCCAACCAGTCAGTCTCTGAAGCATTTACAGCAAAATGAGGAGAAATCACCCACCCCCCACTAACACCTGTCTCTCAAGTGAGGATAAAACTCAGAGTACCCCAATTTGTAACAGTGACGCCCTGTACAAATAAAGGCAAAATTGTACAAGCATAACTGCTTTGATAATCAAGCAGTGATATTAAACTATGGGGCGCACAGACCACATACAAAAAAGCTAAGTAAACTATAGTATGGCATCAAAATTTTCAGTTGCCCTAATGCACTAGCACAATGGAACACGTGACATAGCCTTGAAAAAGCCCAAAAAGTTGAGCATGTGCAAAAAGCTGTTCCCAGACAGATGTGGCAGTGTCCACTCCGCAGTGACAATGCAATGCGCCAATAAAAACAACCTAAGGAGAAGTCACGAGATACAGACCTGCCTTCTTGCAACTCTCAAAAGTAGACTCATGATAATACAAGAGAATAAATACACTGGTGGGCTAGTTGGTACTGCATAACTTGAGGTTAAGCGCAACAGAGCACATAGGACAACAGAAGGGAACAAAGACACAGCACTACTAACAACTGATATATGTGTTAATCATATGCAATAAAAATTCAGTTGTTAGTAGCGCTGTGTCTTCGTTCCCTTCTGTCGTCCTACATGCACTCTTGCGCTTAACCTCAAATCATGATAATATTCAGAGCGGTACTTAACGCAAAATGCCTACTTTTTCCTGATATCCCTATCGTGCCTATTTAACATCTAAGCATGAACTACAGGTCTCAAAACATTTTAGCGTCCCTTTTATTGAGCCTATAAATGCCTATTTAGATGTTGATGCCTATATTAGATTGCCAGCCTAAAAATGCCTTTTTCTGTGTTTTGACCAAGCGTCATTTTGTTTATGAAGATATCACTTGCTGGGAAACCTGGCTGCAAGCAGCTGATTAATACCACAAAAACTCTGTTGGTGTAAAAGCTTTGCAACCAACGAGAACATCGCTGTGAGAAGGGCTCGAATTGTCGCTTGTTTGTCCCTGTTTTCACAACTTTGTCAAGGTGTCTAGTCGTACTAAATTTCAGATAAATCTTCACACCTACGCAACATGCCTCATTCCGTTTTATTGAGAAAATAAGGTAAATTTCACAAAACAGGTTTTAGTGGGCTGTGTTCCTTAAGAATTGTAGTTTATTCTCAGATGCACAGCGGAAGTTTTTGTTAATTGAGCCTGCACATGCCTAAACGACGGTATCTGGTGCCTAAGTATGCCTTAAATGACAACTTTAATGCCTGCTATAGGCACCTAAAACAGCAGCCTTTGGTGCCTAAACATCCAGTCTCTAATAATAATAGTAGGCCTAGCATCTGATCTGCAAACGAAGACTGTAGCAACAACAGATGCACACTTTAGGCTCTGTGATAAACATAGATCCCAAAACTCGTGGCCTGTAATCTGTAAAAATGTACTCTGACAAAGATAGACAGACTGAACAGACAAGAGATGACAAACTGCTTGGCTGTGGCAGAGTTACCAGAAGAGAACTGGACATCAACATGTCCATAGCTGCCTTCAAGCATTTCAAGAGAATAAGCGGTATCAAACCACTCTAAATATTTAAATTCCAGTGTTCTTTTTGCCCATTTTACTTAATAGAAAGCATTTACAGCAACACAAACACAATTAAAACAAGCACTTGACACTTGAAGCCAACTATAACACATCCCCATGGTAATGTGCTCTTTTCAATGAGCACATCTGAATTCCGTGCAGTTACTACCAGCGCCTGAAAAAGGTCTACAGCCCCTGAAGTGTCAAGTGTTGTCTCCCTCAGAGGGGGCTCCTCCTTCCTCCCTACCTCAACGGTGATCCGGGGTGGGTGGGGTCGGTGGTGTCGGCGGTGCAGGGGGGAGTGTGCACGTACTTGCCCGGGGGGTGCCCCCGCCGTGGCAGCCTGCTGCCCACTGGGGCCATGCAGGCGACCGCCCGAGCCCAGCACCATGCTTGTCGAATTATGGTGCGCCCGGCGCCGCGATGACGGCGACGGAGCAGGGCCGGGGCTCGCATGTCGGCCCCCCGATGGGCTCGTGCAGCCGCGCGGGGAGCCCGGGGAACCTGCATTGCCTACCCACATATTAGCACAGGGGGCCCCTGTCAGCAAAACCAAAAGGTCTCTACTGTAGAGATGCACTTTTTGGGTTCTACGAATGGTCAAATAGATTAACTTCACAAGTTCTTCAATCACAACCACTGCCGCAAGAGCATTAGGTCTCTCACAGACCTAATGGCAACAGTAACTGGAGGTGCCTGTCTTGCTGAGTGACAAATTCTCAGTCTTTTAACATCAAAACATTTTTTTTCCTTTTTTGAATATCAACTTTTTGCTTTTTTAGCACAGGGGTTCTCAAACTTTCTGGCCCAGAAGAACGCCTACCATCTTTCTCGGAGTGTCACAGAACCCTTCCCCTCTCCCTCTTTCCACCGATGTGCTTACACCAACTCAGCACAGACACTGTGGGCCTGCAAATCGCTGAGTGATGAGTCTTGCATGCCACTGCTGTGTGGGTCTCTCACACAGACTACAGAAGTACGGATGTGGCGTGCGTTGGCTTCGTTAAATTCAAAATGCAATGCAACATTTCTTCCCTAAATCGAGAAATTGTGAGAACAAATGGCAAAAAACGGGATGAGGTTGGATTTGTTCTAACCACTTGTGGAACCCTATAATACCGTTCGCAAAATTCAATCTGAGAACCCCTGCCTTAGCATGTACAGTCTAGCCTGCTTATAACAACATTCAAGTCATGAGAAAATCCCACTGTTATAACCGATAACTGTTATAACTGGGTCACACAAGAAAAAGCTGACAGACAAACATCCAAACGTTTTAATTATATAGAAAGAAGTACAGTCGAATCGACTTATAGCATTACTGGTTTTAACAATACTCGGATGTAACATTGAGCAGATTCTGCCCCATCAACTTTTATGTGCATTCAACTGTAAAATGAACCGCTTACTACAATGTTCCCATGCCGCATTATTGGCTATAACAATTAAATCTGGCTACTGGGTGTCTAAACCAAAAGGAAAAGGATGGCGAAATCCAGAAAAAGAAAAAAGAACGCGAGCCACATTGCCCCAACAATTTCATTTTTTTTTTTTTTACATACCCAGTAGTCAGATTTAATTGTTGTAACAGACAATGTGGCATGGGAGCATTGTAGTAAGCTGTTTATTTTACCATAGAAAACGTACAAAAGCTGACGGTGTATCGGCTGCTCATTGTTATAGCCGATATATTGTAAAAACTGGTATATTGTTATAAGTGAATTCAACTTTACTTTATAGCACGCAAGAATCAATAATGTCCAGAAACTGTAATGTAGCAACTCTTAAAACCACGCAAATCAGTGTTGCATGGAAATAAAATAAATAAAAGGATAAGCAAAATAAAAGGATAAGAAACATCCAAAAGCTGCAATGTAGCTAAGATCACACAAATCAGTGTTGCCTATCACCTAAGCTAAACAACAAGGAGGCAAGGACTACTAACATCATAGCCCAGCACATGTATTGTGGGCATGGACTGTGTGAGCCTGAGAGAGAAGTTTTAATCAACTGCCTGCAACAAAAGAGTAACTTACTGTATTTATTCAATTATAAGGCGGCCACATTTATAAGGAGGACCATTATAAGGACCATTATAAGGAGGACGCATTTGGAGGACCCAGGAAAATAAGTAAGCACACTAATATAAGATAATGTACAGTAGCCAACAACTTATTCAGACTCGGCAGGGATTGCCAGCAAGACGGAATATTATTCCCAAGCCCGAAAAAACTAATTCACCATGGGGAAAAAAAAAAAAAAAGGTGTCTTTAAACTGCAAGTGGCCAGAAAAGCTTCTGAAAGCGGTGCTGTGTGCCCATTTTTTACATGCGACCACGTCAGTCTATATTTCAGCCATATTCATGCCATTGCTATAGACAGGAGAAAGTACGGTCAAAGCTTGCACCAAATTTGCATCTCCTAAGGCTAAGAATTTTTGGGGGGAAAAACTTAGCCTTATATTTGAATAAATATGAGAGTTTGTTTTCATACTGGCCCACTAGTCACCTCAAGCGACAGATCATCATGTAAGCAATTTCTTCTTGAGTGCCATAACAGTCTAAAGAAAGACTATTGAACTGCTTCAAGAAAGCCGGCCCCAGAGTGTGTGAAGGAGCATCTTCTATAGTACATAGCTGCAATGTGTAGAAGCTGCAGCGAACTTTAATATCACAAACATGCATCAACCTTTGTAAGATCTGTTTCAGCTGCTTTTGTTTTTTATCAATTGGCTTTGAGCTGCGACCTTTAACACATAGCATGAACCTCACATCAAGGCACAACCTCCAAGACCTGCAATAAATCAAAGATTGCTGATTTGGGAGATTATGCTCTGTGCTACATGCATGACGGTGTAACAAAGAGTCCTAGTAAGCTGAAAATTCTGCCTTGTTTAGATGTTTTAATCCAAATAAATCTTACATGAAAGTGCGGTAAATATCAAGGTGTAAGAAAAAGATAAAATATCTATGATCAGCGGGCACTCCAATTTGCCTTTTTGAAAAGTGAGTGCACCACCATGACATACCTTAAGAGGAAGACTGCTCCTCATACCAAGTACACAACAGCACTAAAGATCATAGTTTGAGCAGCATCAACCTCACACAACCCTAACCCTCCCCCTCTTCCACCACTCCTTTAGAGGTCTCACTTTTGGCAGATCCCTTTGGGGCACACTTGTTCCAACTTCCCTTACTGGAGCTCCTTTCTTAACACAAATAAAACAGTGGAGTCGATTCACGAAGGTTGCATTAGTGTAAGCTTACTGCATCAGAAGCACAGTACTGTCAAAAGCCGCAGAAGCGGAGCACTGACCAGGGTGCAGGGGCGGCAGAGACGGTGGCCCCGGGCTGGCTCCCTGCTGCTGGTGAGCAAGCTCTTCCGAGGGGTCGAGTGGGGTAGCCAGAGGGGGCGGAAAGTGCAGGCTGGTCAGGTCAGGCAGCGATCCCGTGTTGCCGTTGCCCATGGGGGGTGCCTGAAGGCTTCCAGAATTGGGTCCCCCTGCCCCCTGAGGAGATGCCACTGCTGCATTGGGGCTGCTGGCTGCCAATGTTACCCCGTCGCCGCTCTCATCCTGGGGCAGGTAAATACTGCACGACAAAAGCACATGTTCACACCTGATCATAACAAGACAAAAAAGAAATGAACTATTGGCAATCTGGCATATTATTGTTCAGTCGCCTTTTTCTTTCTTTAATGAGCACTTGTTTCTCGGAATAACTCGGCCTGAATCAGCTCAGAATAGCTGAGCAGTCTTTTTATAAGTTTGCTTAGTCAGCTAATGAAGGTTAATAGGCCCTTCTCACAACTGTTAATTGGCAAAGCGCCACACACATAATGCAAAAGATGTGGGTTCAGGTTTCACCTGTGGCAAGTTATCTGTTCGACCACTTCCATTTCCCTTTACCTTATTATTTCTGCATTTCAATTAAAACAATTAATTTCTCCTAAGCTTTCTCTGGCTCCATTGTTTCTTCGTGTAGTTATGGCTAACAAAAAATCAAGCCCTTCAGATGCGCTCATTCTTCTCGCTAAAGCTTCATTCAGCGTGATTCACTGGTACGACTGCTCCAAGAAAGTGTTAAACATTCAACCTGACCACCAGGCAGGGACAACGAGTTTTACTGAGCAGGTTTTTAATGGCTTGATGGCTTTGTATGCAACTTCAAATATGGATTTTTTTTTTTTTTTCAGTGTAGCTTATCGTCTTCTCAATAGCGCTGCTGCAAGCGTTATCAGATGTTACGTTTTTCTGGATTACGCACTCTTTATCCGTGGTTCCCTAAAACATGTATGAGCAGGGTTCTCCTGTACTTAATACATCTACTGTACAGACACTAATTAAAACAACCAGGTTTTATAAATGCCATTCACATCCCCAAAGCTACTCATAAAAGTGTGTAAGATTGTTTTGTATAGCAAACTGACTTGATTCCAGGGACATCACAGGACTTTGGTCGGTGCTGCTGTTGCTGATGCTGCTGGGCTGAAATTCCCTGCATAAAGTCAGCACACAAGGCAAAAGTAAGTGAACATTTAAAAACGTGCTAGTAGCGATTAACAGATGTTTTAAATGGCTGGACCTCCACATTCTTAGCATTCTTAATGTTCTTAGTATATGAATTCAAAACAGGTTGCCCAGAGTGAGGCCTCAGCTCAGCAATGCTGCCACCAAGATTTGAAAGTTCAAGCACCAGCTCAAAAAGCTTTTCTTGAATTCTTTCAGAGCTGGCCATCTATCCGTTAAATTTTTGCTACTAGCATAGCACATCAGGTATTTAGAGGACGTTCTGCTGTCCCTAACCATAACGCAGCACAATAGCACCCGAGTGCATCCTGTACAAACACATGCAGATGGCCACTATCATACACACGGTAAAATGAGCTGGACATCATTTAAACAACCCCCCCCCCCCCCCCCCCAAAAAAAGAAGGAAAAAAATGACCCTTGCAGACCGGATATATCTCTTTCCGTTGGGTTTCGAAAACATTTGGTGCAGACGTTCAAAACTCCTGTGTCCCCATGTTCAATGCGTCGTCGAGCAACACTGGTCTTTCTCACCACTGCGTGTAGCTGCACATAAGCCGGACCTCATTTACCTCATCACATTTCGGTTTCTCACTGCGACTCAGCGCAGGCTGGTAAGAGTGGCCTCCAAAATTGCACCAGTGTAATCTCAAAGGCCATTCTTAATTGCACCGAACCTGCACCGAACCTGCACCAGCCTGCACGATGCGCAACCTTTTGTTGTTTTATTAAGATTTCATCACATACGTGGCCATGTAGCGGTTCCATGGGCCACAAAGTCGTTTTCTTCTAAGCATATTTAAAGTTGTGCACACTATTTGGCAATATATTCGAGTAGCAGGCAGTAATGGATATAATGATGAAATTTTGGCTCCCCCATCCCCTTCAACGTCATTTTAATTAGGTTTTACTGTATACAACTGAACAAATCTTGGCAAAGTCACAGGGCTCGTAACTGTATAGTTTTTCTTATTAGCCCCCTTTAAACAGCACCTAAGCAGACAATGCGTGCACCTGGTGGTTGTCACTACGACCTAAGTCCCAGCCCGCCACGGGTGCTGGGCACTCAGGCTGGCTCGCATCACCACGCGGATGGAGCTACATCATCCACAGAAACCAATTGGAGCATGCGGTTGTCCAAGCATCTCGACAGTGAGCAGGCTCGTCGTGGCACCTCGCAGCGGCTGTGGTACCTACACTACGCAGCTGATGCAGGTAACTGCGAGAGTAAACGCTCGCGCTAGTATGCTCGAGTCTGGCCATGCAACGTGGTGCGGACAGGCTTTGGCCTGCACCAGCCTGACCTATGGATAGTAGCCAAATCCAGATTGTGAATTTTGAAGCACTGTCAATAGCAAGCGTACATGTCACACCGAGGAGCCATACATTTTCAGGTCATGTCACTTCCAGTGAGCAGTAACGGTGGCATTCTTCTTTATCAATTTCGGTATAAAAACAGCTATCTTTACAAGCTTTTACTGATGCTTCTCCTCTTACGGTATTTTTGCACATATATAACCTGCACCAAAAATGCAAAAAATTTAACAGTAAACTCGGGATGCGGGTTATATTAGAATTTTGCATTGAGGGGTGGCTTCATAGCAGCCATGAAGATGCATCTCACACTGCCATGAAGCCGCATCTCAAGGCAGTGCAGTGCAAGCTGCTGTGAAGCCACACCTCAAGGCAAGGTTCTCCACTATGCAATGTTTTGTTATCTCTGAGGGAAACCCACCCTATCCCCATCCTTGCACATTGACACTCCCTTCTCCCTACTTTTATGGTCGCACATTCTCTTCCTCTTTATGGGTCGCCATTTTGCGTTTAGTAGTTAGCGAAGTGCATGCAGCAATAGCGAAGTGCATGCAGCAATAGCGAAGTGCATGAAGCAATAGCAATAGTGCACGCGGTGCCGACAAACTAGAACTCGGATCACGATGAGCTGCGCGCAACGGCCATCCATTAAAGCGCAGAAGCAGCTGAAGATTACGAGCATCAGTGAAGAGGGGGGAGAGGAGAGCTGCTGGTCGAAGATACAACTTGGACGAGTAGTGCATTCGCGAATGGAAACTGTTTTTGCCAAGATGCGAGTATTGTTGAATGCAGTTATTTCCGCAGGTTCTATGCGTGGATTTTCTATCTTTCTGAGCTGTTGAAATTGAGGGTGTGGGTACGCAGTGGAGGGTCATAGGTCGTAAAATATGGTCTTTCATTTGTCAAATTTTACACAGAGGCTGCTCTATGTCTACACTATCTTAATTTAGGCTTTTTAGGCTGTCCAAAAGTTTGCTGCAGATGGCCTTTAAAGAAGGAAGTAATGCACAGCAGGAAGCAAAAGCAGCTCAAGGCTTTGTTCACATTAAGTCACACAGGAGAAAAGAAAAAGTTAGAGGACTTACACATCCCATACTGGAAAGGCTGTTCCCATAGCAGTCACCTCCCCCTCCTCCCTTTGGGTCCCAGTAACTCTTCATATTCATTCCATCCATGGCCATGCTGTTCATATCCTGCATACCTGTTAAGTAGAACACAAATCAGAACAATTGTTGAAACCAGCCAGCTGTAGAGAGGCCACTGAAACCGCAGGGGAACTGCGACAGGCAAGTTCATGTTGCATGATGACAAACATAGGACATGCTCTGTTACATGCACAACAAATGCTTTTTCAGTCAGAAAGGATGCATTATACCAGGGAAGTGCACCAAGACAGTGAAAGGCTTATTTCAAGCAACAAAAAATATTTATAACACTACATTAAAAGTCCTCAAACTCATCCTAAGTTAGCTTCCTTCAACTCTATATACAATGAATCACTTAAAAGCAAGAATCCTTTGTGTTTACCCTATTTACCTGAAATTAACACGCACCTGTTCTTTTTTCTGATAAAATGGGCCCAAAGATTGCCATCGTATTACAATCGGACACGAAACCACAACTGCATTCACAGCATTGGCAACAGCCTACCATCAGAGCTGTCAGACGCAGCGTCATTGCAATCACAAAATGGCGACAAAGCACATTTTTGCAAAAGTTGCTGTTGGTTCATTTTGTGCTCGACTCTAGTCTAGAACGATATTCTCAGCCAATAACTTTCGTAGGTACAGTATAGACCACTTATAACGTAACCGCTTATAGTGCAGGACCGGATATAATACGGTATTTTCAGACTCCCGTTAATTTTCCATGTATACGCGTATCGCTTATAGTGCAGTTGCGAGACCATGAAATACCGGTTACAGTGCGGCTGCCTGGAAGTTCGGCAGTCAACCTAGACAGCAAACGCTCCCCTCAAGCCACAAATACTGTATTTACTCGAATCTAACGCGCACTTTTTTTCCGATAAAACAGGTCCAAAAATTGCATGTGCGTTAGAATCGAGTACGACCTTAAATCTGCGTTACCATATAGCCGTCGGCATTTCAAAATGGCCGCCTTGCACACGCGTCTAGCCTAGCTACTCTCGAGCCTAGCTACCGTAGCTTCCTCCATGTGCTACAGTACACGTGCTAAGGCCATAGTCTACCGTCTGTCTTCACGTTCTCTGCATCTGCTCTATAAGCATGAAGTACCGAATTCATCATGATGCCGCATTTAAAGGGAAAGTGATCATGTGTGTGGAGAAAGATGGAAATCGGGCCGCATCACGGGCGTTCGGAGAATCCGAAACTTGCGTTCGGGACTGACGCAAACAGAACAGGAGGATTTTCGCGAGCAAAGCAATGCGGAACGGTTTCAGCGGACCAAAGCAGGACGTAATCTGCGACGATCCACTTCGGCAATACGATCGCCTTGGCCCTATCTTGAAAGAAATCTGTGAGGGGGAAAGTCTGCCGCGCGCCGTGTTTTCGCCGCTTATAGGTCGCGTTGAAGCGAGAGGCATGATAACGCGAAGGTCAATTCGCTCGCCGCGCTTCGTCACTCGAGCGTTTTGACAGTTCGTTTCCGCGGTCAATGAGCGAGATGTGTTCGTGTTTGCTTGTGCGCGCGTGACACCATGCTTGTTAATTTATTTAGTAAGCGAATACGGAACCTAGAGCACGGTGACAGCGACGGCAGAAATGCACCTGGAGTGTCCATTATCGCAATAAAATAGCTGTTTTGGTTATAGTGCGGTACCACTTATAGTGTGGATATCCACGACTCTGGCGACTTACGTTATAAGTGGTCTACACTGTACCATCACTGACACGAGATTTCGCGCGACTCTGCGCTAAATGTGTCGGCGTAATGGGTGCCAGCATTTCGGCCGCTGCACCAAGTTCACTATCCGCACACAGTGCCAGGAACGCTGTTGGCCGCATACTTCGACAAGTCCGATTCAGAGTCTCGTGAAAGTAATAGCATTGTCTAAATTGAATGAATGAATTCTGGGGTTTTAAGTGCCAAAACCTCGATTTGATTACGAGGCATGCTGTAGTGGGGGACTCCGGACTAATTTTGATCACCAGGGGATCTTTAACGTGCGACCAATGCACGGGACACAGGTGTTTTTGCATTTTGCCCCCATTGGAATGTGGCCATTGTGGCCGGGATTTGATCCCACGACCTAGTGCTTAGCAGCGCAACACCATAGCCGCTAAACCACCGCAGTGGGTCAATGTTCACTCGAGTATACTGCCCCTGTGTGCTCAATACCTGTGGTAAATGAAGCACAAATGGCGATGATGACGAGCCGATTTCATTATGAATACTCCATTAAAGAAATTCCCTTCTGTGAAAGTAAATTCTGTGCGTTTCGCTTTTTTTGATCACGAACATTGGGGAATGCTATATTTTTTGTGTGTGAATCGGTGGCACGTTAGATTCAGGTGCACTTTTATTTTCTAAATTTAAGCCCATGAAAATTGGGTGGGCATTAGAATCAGGTAAATACAATATATATTCATGCTGAATGTAAGGTCACACACATAAAATTTAGTCTCCCACGTAACAGAACGTAGAAGTAGGGGTGTGATAAAGTTATTCTGTTACTTTGTACCATAGCTTGGCCTTTACTTGGTTTTTAGTAAATTGAGTGGGAAAGTTCTAGCAAAGTTCAAAGTGAGTGCAGTCTCGTACACATTAGGAAAACAGACTACAACAAACCTGTCTGTAGCATCAATGTACATGATATACAGAAGAGGGAAGCCAAACAAACAGAGATGGAAGCCTATAAGCAGATTGACCCTCAAAGTTCTTTTTTTTTTTTTCTGTCATATTCACAAGCAGAAACCGCTTACCATAGTGTGAAAGACTGAGCAAGACTGAGAAATTTCTGACTGCAAATGTATTTAACGAGATGTTCTCAGGAACCTATTTACAGCTGCCATGGGGCAACAGTTCCAAAATGTTGGTTGAAATGTCGAAAGGCAAGCTGGTTTCAAATAGACCATCCACATGACACATATTTGAGCTCCATAATCTCAAGAATGTGGCAAACACTATGCACCCAAGTTATGATGTCATGAATTATCAGACAGCTTCAAAAGGAGACTAGAATAGTGCATCAAATATGGAAGAGCTAATGCTTTTACTCCCAATGTAGTTTCCCTGTCCGAATGGAAACATTGCCATCCACCTGTTTACACCCCAACACGACAAATGAAACCTGCGCACGGTCCACAGAAAAACATAACTGAATTGGCCTGCACTGGGAATTGAACATGGGATCACCATCTGAATGGGGCAGTTCCGCTAACAGGGATAACCAAGAGGTTGGAAGCTGGCAGCTTCGAGGTGCACTAACCGTCCAACTCAAGAGCTGGATTCTGGAGCCTAAACTAACCAAGCAAGTACTGTGATAACTGACCCCTACCCAACTGCCTTTGACAAGATCCCAAACTGCATATGTCCCTATTCTCCACCTGCTCTCACATCATCCCCCAAACAGTTCCCTCCAACCACACTTCAGCATGAGAACCATCCAGCAGGGCTGGGAATGCCCAAAGAAATTTTGTAGCAATTTTTTGGAGCAGATGAAATCTCATTCTCGAGCTAACTGGAACAGACAAATTCTGATTTTGAAGCAGTTTGTAGCACATATATCTTATTATTGAAGCAGTCTGGAACATGCAAACATTACTTTACAGCATTATTATTAATAAGTGGGATAACAGTCCAAAAGCCTTGCATTCTGCAGCATTAAAGTGTTGATGAGCAGCTTACAGGTATTTTTCATACTATTTTTGTATTAAGTGCTGGTGAAGTGACTCAAGGTGTTTGCAAACAAAAGTGGTGAAGAAGCTATGATTAGTGAAAATCACAGTGAGACATTTTTAGGTAATGTGACAGCGCCAACTAGCTCAAAGCAAGGTTCTGCATGTGACTGCTTTGCCACTCACTAGGCTCACTAGAAGTACCTAGACATCTAGGATTCACACTGAGTGATTGGGTCTAAGCCCCTCAATAAGCTAAAGGAAGCCACATTCCTTCTCCCATAGCTTTTCCTTTTTCAACTCTCCTCGCCACACGTGCCTTCATTTGCCACTCGCCCCCTTAGTTTTAACTTTTTGATTGTGAAGACCGTGCTGTACAGCAATGCAATCAACTAGATATCAGGATTCGCGATCACCGTGATCGTGTGCCTATGCACGGCGATCAAGAGTAACTGTCATGGCGCCGGCGTGATAAAAAAAAACACAAGAAAACAAGAAAACAAAATGTGCAGCCTGCAGCGCACGGACACATGCGCGCGTTTCCACAGAAACAGTGCCAGCACAACCATGTGACTCCGCTCCACCAACTATGAGGCGCTGATAAGCCTCAGGCCTCCTCGCCTGACCTTGCTTGTCAGCTCGGGCAACAAGATAAAAGAATGTCGCTACATTTAGTTTAACTTAGGGAACTTAATTGGGTGCGGCTGTTCACACTCACTGATGGCCGGAATAGGAAAGTTACTTTTACTCGGGCTCCGAGACCAACAACACAATGCCATGCACCGCCCCAGGATGATTTCGCTGATGCCTGCCGAAGAAAAAGATGCCAAAGCTGTTCTGGCACAGCGTGGCGCAATTTTGGTCATTTTTACGCTTTTGCCACAATTTGGCACAGCAATTTGCTTGAGTATAAAAATGGCACAACTGGCACACTATTCCCACCCCTACACAGTGATATTGCTTGGTGTACATTTCAAGATGTGTCTTCCACCTGTTGCTCGTGCTCGTGCATAAGTGCAAGTACTAGTGTCAGCGCCCATGCATATGCAATCCCCCCATGCACATGCCCATCCTCTGTTCTGAACAATTATGTAAACTGCCCCACATAGCTCTTTGAGGTAAGCTAGAATCACCATTAGTAGGCTTCAAGGTTGAAGGGGGCACGCCCCCTACTATAACCTAGAACAATATGTGAGCTACCAAACAAATGGCAGCCTTAGCTGCCATTTCCTAGAACACTGGCAATTCCTCGCTGCACATCTGCCTACTGCAGTTAAATCACCGTCATGTAGGCATCATGCCTGCATGGTGAAGTAATGAAGTAAAGCTCAGAAACGAACTGCCTTTCCTGCAGCATCACTGGGACAAGTGAATATGCATCAGCATAAGTGAGACACGATTGCTATTCTAACAACTAAACAACACAAAGCGGGAGCAACATCTACAGGCCCAGTTTCAGCTTGCACCACACTCTACTCTACAACACTTGGCTACGCACACAAAAAGGAGCATCCTCATAAGCTCGCGTACCCATGATCTCCTGCCCAAAGCCATCAACTCGTGCGGAACAGTCACGGTACATCTGGTCCAATTCCCGAGCTGTGACTGGGTCTGCAAGGGATGTGGATGACATGGTTTGCTGCAGGGATTGTTCAGGCCCCAACAGGCATCCCAACCTTAACAGCTTGCACCACAATTGGGCACCTTTTCCAAACTAGACGCACACAATGCAAGTAACAGTTATTCAATGACAACTGTGGAAGCTTTTGACAGCTTCAAGAATACTGCTCAACTAAACTCACCCATCAGTCTGAAGTAGTATGGAAAAAGCTTCAACTCTTGCCTAGCCCAATACAGCACAGTGACTTTTTGATGACACTTGCTACCTGCTTCCGTCAATTTTAGCACTTCGAGACATTTTAATGAAATATTGTGAGCTACTATTGCAAAGCGCTTTCATAGAGTCCATTCAGCTAGTAGTAGTGCAGGCTACAGACTGCTGCCAAACAACTCTTGTAGCTGTTACAGAAAGAAAAGACCATACAACTGAGCAAAGGCCTTAGGCTAAAATGCAACTAACGTGTATGATGATCAAAAATGTGATTCCTGTGATTTTGAAAGTAGCACACCATTAGTACAGTCTTCAGTTTATGATGTCAGGTGGCAGACTAGGTGTTGTGTTACCACGACCACATTTGTATCGCATCTGACACGCGGCCTCACCAGCTACGATGCATGCAAAGTACCTAAGACTGTGGAGCATGTATACTTGTTACTTGTCCCCGGTGTAACTGTGAACAACAGGCACTGATCTCTTCATTAACACCAATTAACAGGACGCGTTCAGATAAAGTGTTACTGGGCCATCAATCGGACATATCAATCAATGCCTGTCCTCATCCTTACTCTTCAGTACCATATTTTGTTCCTCTTCTCTTTATCCCTGAGCAGAGTAGCATGCTCAATATATTCTCCTCTCTCCCTCAATAAAGCTTCGCTCAACAGATTCCAGCATTGTTGGATCTGTACAATTCTTTTGTAACTACGTGCTGCCTGAAGAACCAACAACAGGCATAATCTTTCAGTGCAGCTTAGCGGCAGTGTTGAGTTTTTGTACGAAATAAATTGGTACTGTTTTCCCGTAATTACAGTCGAACCCGGATATATCGAATCTGAAGGGGATCACAAGAAAGTTCGATATATAGGTAATTCGATATATAAAATAAACACTTTATAAAGAAATTTCCAAGGGGGATTTTACAGCTGTTCCATATACACAATAATTTGTTATATGTGGGTTAGATATATTCGGGTTCGCCTGTATTCTTCGGTTATGCAAATTAACTTGAACCGATTCAAACCAGTTTAATTCATTATTTTTTCACTCTGGAGTTGAACCGCAACTGAGACATTTTCAGTAAACCGCAACTAAAACTGGAATGAAAAAAGTTTCTGTTCAAAACTCTGGATGCACCCTTCCAGTACCCTGTATTCTAAGTTTTGCTGGATCTACACCTCTTATGGAATTACACTGACCTCCTAAGCAGCTCTTTAAAAAGCTGTACCAAAATGGCTTTTCTTTTTTTATGTGATATGCTTCAATAACAAGTGCAGAAATATGATTGAAAATTGTGCCAAAAGTGTAATTTAATAGAAAAGGCATGATAATGGAATGTCTATGACCATCTCTGTCACGGAAGAAAACGCCGCCGTTTGACATCCTCTGCACGCAAAAAAAAAAAAAATGAAAATAGGTGAAAGATTCATGACGAGAAAGGGCGAGAACCACAAAGTGACAATCACTCATGACGAGCTGAGGCCCTTAAGATCTCTTAAAAGGGGATAAAAGAACAAATGTCAAAATATTGCTGTAATATGTGTAATGTAACAAGCACCTGCAGCTTTTTATACGAAAATAGTCAAAAGAAGATAATAGTAGTTCTTTTACAACTTGATTAAGGCAGTCACCTGAAGGCAGCTGGTACAATGCTTGAGCATGTATAGACACTGTCTGTAGCATGTACCAATAGATTAGATCACGTTATAACTCAAGTTACATTGCAATGTTTGTAAGCCGTGACTGCATATCAGAACAAAGGCTGGTTGCTCAAAGCAACAAAACATACTGTGCGCAACTGTCAACTAGTTACACAATGTATCAATCTTGCTCCAGATGAGAAACATGTCCTCAACAACTTGGTATGCTACAAAATATTCACATAATTTATATACAACTGTCATACAAGCACTTTTGCGCATGTGTGAGTCAACTGCGACTGAAGCTAACACATGCCTAGCATTATTTCATGGTAATCTAGTAAGCTTCAAGCACGCTTGACGTTGCTTCTGTTCGACTCAATCATGCTTCATCAAATACAACTAACATTCTTTAGCATGATCTACGGCTGGCATGTGTACCCTCAAGCTCCACGAGCTTACACGAGAAAGAAAAACAAAATGGCACCAAGATAACCTTAAAAGAAGAAAAGTAAAGTAAAAATGCTTCAAATTAACTTCTTACTTGATATAATGCACACAATTATAAATCCGAGCTTGTAGTAGCAATCCATATCAAATTACTATAAAACCTGATCCACACTTCTGCCTACAACTAATTCAGCAAAATATTTAAACTACGCCAAGAAGACAAGACGTGAACAGAAACATAGACGCTCTGTTCACGTCTTGTCTTCATTGCGCAGTTTAAATATTTTGCTGAATCCATGAACCGACTAGCCCAACAACATGCCTTGCTACAACTCGTAAATGAATTGCTTTGCTGTGAAGAAAATTGTCTTCTACACTACTTTTACTGAATCAGATGAACATTCATCAACTGCCAGTTTCTGTTTTGGAGCATCCAGCAATGTCCTGTAAGCAGGAGCATATATGGGAGAAATCAGGCGAGATCAACATCTCAATTAGCATTGAGTTGAACCATTTTGTTTTTCATTTCGATGCAAAGCAACTTTAACGAGGATACAAGCTGCCCATGTGGCAGCCAGTACAAGCTTTACAGTGGACATACAGAGACTAAAAGAAGTATATACACAGCAGCAAGAAATACCATAACTGGACTTTTCTAAAATGTCGAGACCCACTCAACTTTCAGTCCCACCAACGGGGCACAGGGGTTAAAATAAGAAACTGAAGAATTGTTTTCACTTTCAATGAACTTGTGCTTCAACAGAAAATAAATTCTTGTACACTGGTGCTCAAACTGCTTGACAACATACAAAGGCCACCAGTAATCTTATCATCTACCAGTGCCCTTTATTAGTTGCACCTATAAACTCCTTCGTAAGCTCCTTTCTGTTGGCATGGTGCCGTCAATGTTGCCAGAGTTCCCAGAAAACCTTGAGTCACACCTCACTTCCACTCAAATTTGCCAAGAAATAAATGCACTACGTCCTTACCTTATTTACAAGGAGGTTTTTTTAATGCAGAGAAGGTTTGAAATGAAGAAATGTCTTATGTCCACATATCTTGTGTGCATCTTTTAGTTCTTTAACGTATCACAGCAAAACCGATCAAAAAAGAAGTGAAGTTAACGTTAACTACGACTGGAAGGCAGGCAGCACACAGAGATTACTACCCAGGTGCACAGTCGCAGACTGCTATCCTGTTTAAATGCCTGCCAAATTTAGCCGGTAATCACAGCTGGTGAGACAAAAAGCTACCTGGGATCACTGATGTAAACAAATAAAAAGGCCTAACACACACACACTCACAATGAAGACAAAAGGATAAAAAGTGCAAAATGCCCAGAAAGAAAGTACTCCCATGCCAAGCCAGCACAGATCTTGCATGCAGGCAAGCAATTAGCCCCATGCCCGCATCACCAATGGCTGTCCTCTCTGCTCATGCAAGTGGTGACGTGGTCGACAAGTAGGGGACCAGGCAGGCGGCAACACCAAACCCTTCTTCAGATGGAGTCCCAGATTCTTGAGTCACCAGCCAGGCACAGGAAGAGAGAGAGAAAAGCAAGGCAAGAGAAAGAGAAGAGACAAGCGAGACAGGGCAGAGCAAGAGAGAAAGGGAAGCCCCCGGTGCGTACCGGTACCTCTGCGCTGCCCACAAGCAGGCCCAACTCCGGGAAAATTTTCCTGAGGAGTCTGTGCGCTCTGGTGCAGTGCTGAATCCGAGTTGGTCCTGCAAACAGTAAACCATGAGAGAAAGTAAGGTGCTGAACACACTTACAACAAAGCCTCCTCATGGCACCCGACCTTTTTTTGGTCACACATATGCAAACAGCTTGCATGCATATTCAGTTAGGATAACTAAAGAAGACAACACTTTTTAAAAGAACACAAAGCAAACGACACAAGCGCAAAACGTCTCAACCTTTCATCTAGGTGAATGAACACATTGTGCAAGCACAGTATGATGCTGCGAACATCTCGGCCACGTTTTGTGCAACAAGTAATGCAGGAGTTAACACGCAGTATGTAAAATTGGTTGCCCCTGTTTTCAAAAAGTATGCTTCTCTTCACCATTTCTGAAGCTGCCAAAGCTGACATAAGCTAGCATCAGCCTAAAGATTCCAGCTACTTTGCAATTGTTTTTGGCCATGAAGTAGTCTCGCACTGTGCACATACATATGGGCCCCTTTCAGATTACTGGGGAAAAAAGGAAGTACAGTTGTTAAAATCGATGTCACTGTTTTTCATCACATCGTCCACCACTGACAACGTGGTCAATTTCCGCAAGTAAAAAGAATAGCGGCGCCACATTTTCATCGCACAGCTTATCACACGCCGATGTTATCCGGCCCACACTACTGCGAATCTGGTTGACAAAATAATTGTGGAGGTTCATGAAAAAAAAAAAAAAAACACGTCCAAGTGGCACACAGTCATACCAAACAATACGCGACCACACCACACCTAGAACCAGCAGCAGGCTGTGTTTTGTCAACCAGGGGCCACTGCACGTGGGGCGGTGACGTCCCGTCCCGCTGTTACATCAGTAGCGCTGTGTGACGTGGCCCGGGAGAGGTCTATTCAGCATTTGAAATGTATTCTTTCCTGAGGAAGCTCTACATAAACCTTGCTGCATATGCTAAAAGCACTGCTGTGCAAGCCACTGTTTAATGTCAGCAGTCTTTTTGATTTTTGATGCTCTCGAAAGGCAAGATCATGTGTCATGCTGACAAGTCCCAATTACTGAAAGACAGATCAACGAGTGTGGTTGATGTAGCTCCAGGAGAAGGTATGTAATGAAAAACAGAGCCCTCACGCCCGCAGGAAGTGTTTGCATATCAGCCTTAAACTTTTTTTTTAAGCAATGCTGTGCCAGCTTAGCCATTGAGATTTAAAAACACCATTTGAATGCACAAAATGATTGTGCTTCTTCAGAGCTCACCTACTGGGAACTGAAAACTGTGCAAACCCATAAGTTGACGGCAATTATGATCTTGCATGTTTAACAAAATGTTAAAACTTCTAACACTAAAATATTCTTTATTTTTTATTTTTGTATTGGACAGAAGGCAGCGGGGTGGGGGGGGGGGGGGGGGGGCGGAGGTTGCCTTACGGCATTGAGGAAGAAAGCTACCATATAAAGAACAGTGTATAGGAGCTGCGGAAAAAATAACTGTGCACTACAACATACTGCTGTTAAGCTGTACCAACACGGATGAAAAAAAAAAAAAACTGGGAAGAATAATCCAGTGTTACATCAACCTCTGCTTAACATGCCTAATGCATGCAGACTGCAACTTGATTTCAATATATTTTCTAGTGGAAGAGTGTCACACCATCAGCTAAAGCTCAAACAGCTGAAAATATTTAAAATACGGAGACATGGAAGAAAGCTGCCTGCTTTATCAATGTGTCAGAATCAAAAGGATAAGGGCCGTTAGACCTAGCGACACCATTTTCTGTAGATAAATGCAATATTAAACTGACAAGCACAAAGTAGTACCCCATACTGCTGCAGTATTGAGTTATCATAAGCTTAGAAAAAAAAAAATTGCAGACATTGACTTGTGATCAATGCACTACAAGTGGCAGGGCTGAGAAAACTTGAACACCAACATAACAAATCATGAACTGTGCAAGTGACACGATTTGCTTTAACTTACACTAAAAACATCCATGGCCATTAGGACAGAGCACGAATAACAATCAACTCCAAACATGTGGCATGCACACATATGTACACTTGTCGTTGTAACAAGGTACGCATATCAAAAAGAATAAAAACAAATGAAAACTTACAGGCCCTTAGGTACAAACTGTATTCACTGCGTGCCTGCTCTTGAAGCCTTTCCCTACTACAGATGTGCAGGCCATTTTATTTCCTCTATAACCAAGGCAATGAACATTGCATCGACATTCTGTGTGTGTGACTGCCACTGAAAAGGTTGTCGATGTGCAGTTCTACACCCATTGCGAAGTTCATAGCAAAGGATGTTATACTTTGTTTGCCCCAACTGAATGGATTGCTAGCACTACACTAACATTAGCTCTATGACTCGATTTGGTAAAAGAACTCACCTTCTCCAACTGGTGTCAGGTGGCGGGGAAAGGTAGAGAGACGAGCTGTATGGAGACACGTCGGCCTGAGCACCAAACTGTCAAGGATATAATGGTACTTAACTTCCATCAACAAGACATAAAGGATCACACAGTGAACTCGCAATTAACACCAACTTAGATAACTCTAAATAAGGTTATTTCAAATAAGTCACACAAAAAAATATTGCTTACCTCACTAAGGTTTCAACACAATTTGAAACCAGTCTATTCTAAATATGCTCTTAGCTAATTCAAACCTTCCACTCTTCCCAGCTGAAGCAACACCAAAATGTGGCTTCGTGAACTATACTGGCTGAATAACGGGAATTCCTAAGTACTTCATAATCAAAATATGACTCGCATCAACAACTTTATAGTGAAATCACAAGCAAAAAAAAAAAAAAAACTCAACTATTTTATGAGAGAATCCACAATGATTACTGAACAATAAACCTTTTTTTTTTCAATGTTTCGCTACTCTTACATGCACCTATGTTGACTAAGGCAGACATACATGCATATTGTATCTGCACATTTCAAATAAAACTATTATTATTGCAATAGCAATTATATGGACACTCAAGGCGCACTTGCACCGTCAACACTGGCATTGTCGCACTGTCTTGCTATCGACGGCGCATATGCAGGGGTCGTATTGTGCGACTGATCGCCTTAGGCGATACTATCACCTTCGCGTGAAGTAGTGCTCAACCAGCCAATCAGCGCGCGTCTGACGGCAATACTGTCGCCGAAGGCGATAATATCGCCGAAAGTGATCGCCGCAGAATACATTCCCAGCATGCGCATGGAGGGTTAGAAGGCCTCCAGAGACGCGAAGTGCGTTTGGCTGCAAAAGCGACAAAGCTAAGTGGATGCACCATTCTGCTCCGCTCAATTGGCTCTGCTGGAGCCACAGTGGAGCCTTTAGGATTCCACTGCTGGCATGAGTGTTGAGCATGCGCACATTAGCGTTCTTCCTGAGCAGCTGTGTGCATACCACACCATGCTGAACGCCAAGATAAATTTCTGTAATTCTTTTTTTTGGATGCAATCAACACAAATGGCTTTCCTTGTGTCTAATCTTGTGCACCATTGAGTTGCGACACCTACAACGCCACTGGCATGCTCCTCATCCCACCAGCGTTCTGAGACACCATAAACACAACACTAAACTTTGTTATCGCTTTTGATGCTTTGCCTTCAGGCAAACTTGCAATTTGTTTATAGTATTTAACTGACAACACCTGGTGCTGTGTTCAAGAAAGCAAAATAAATGCTCGATGTGCACATTCATTCGTAGATAAAACAATAGCTTAGCTTGAATTATGCTTTACTCAATATTGCATCACTAACACTTGTCAATTTTTTTTAGATATAGTTTGAAGAAGTTTTGAATTAGTGTGGGTTGACTCTCAGTGCACCAAAATCAGCCTGACAGTGCATATACCCAGAAGGATACACGCTTGTCGAAGGCCATTTGTCGGCCTTTGTGAGGAGCAGTGGCATGACGACCCCGTTCACGCACGTGTGGTCGGTCAGGAAGTACTGCAGATGCCTCGCGGCCTTGGCGCATGTCCTCGAGGTGACTGAGTGCCCCCTGTAGGTCGATGCTGTGGGCCGGCCCTCCACTCATCTGGTTCACATTCGGCAACTGAGCCGCCCCGATAGGCACCCAGGGAAGGCGAGATGCTGAGCTGGTGCTTTGAGTATGCCCCCTGCACAGTGCCACACCAAAACCAAAGCGAAGATATATATAGCAGTGCAAAGCAGCGCATGCGTGTAGCACCTCTTTTAAAGAAACACTGACATAAAAAAAATGTAATTCATTTTTTTTAAATTGATAGTAAGGTCATGGCTAATCATGAACCACTCAAACTTTTTCAGCTGAATAACTTACACTTTAAGAAGCTGTACACTGAACATTACTTCCATTGAATGCAATTGTGTGCAAAAGCAACAGTCAGCAACAGGCTGTAGAATTAAGATAAGAGATGCCTTTCAATATATGTCCCACTGCTCTCTGAATCACACTGCATGGACATTTTTGCATCCAGTACTCTGATATCACGGCAGTAAAGTTTTTCCACATCACAGGGTTCATTCTCCTGTCCTGCAATGTCACATTGTGATCAATATCATCAGGCTCAGCAGAATATAATTTTAGGCCTAGTGGTCACTCTATACACAATGATTTATTTAAAATATTGCATGTCCTCTGTACTGCATTACCAGTAACTATTAAAGAAGGAAGGCATACAGAGCACAGCTGCTACAATGACATTGTGAGGAGATACAATAAGTTCATTAACATAGCCAGGCACTTAACTTGGTTTGCAAGTAGGTGTAAAATATATAATACACAGAAAAATTGGCTTGAAATCTTCATATCGGCATACCTCTGAAGCAGTAGCATGTAAATGACACAACATGCACTGTCAAATCATAAACTGCTTCATTTCATGGTTGTTTTTGAACCGGTGTACACCACACAGTAGCAAATCATGGCATCACAAGCCATATGTTAACATGCTATTGCTAAATTTAATATCTGAACATGGAAGCTTTAGAAAGCTTGCCAAGCCTCATTTTCAACCTCTTGCTTTCTAACATAAAGCTAATGTTTTATGATAGAGAGGCAAAAGAACTTGCATCTCAGATCCATCAAAAGCAGCACACATTTAGCCATTCCTTGCCGGTAGGCATGCTCTAGGGCATGAGCCACTGTCCAGAGGAAGTGACAGAGAAGCTATTCAGCCTATCTTGCACAGCCATCCTGGCATATGGGTTGATTCAGAGCACCAGCAACAAAGAGTAGTAAGCCTGCACTTTCAAAAGACCTTTTACAGAAAAGGCCTATGTACTGAGACATGAGTATATGAAAAGTGTGCTTGGAGTAGCTCTTTCGCATATCTTATGCTACTATAATTAATGAAGGACAAAGCAACAACTCTTAGTACTAGCTATCAGCAAAGCAGTAACAAAGGCAAGGACCACAGTTCCCAAGCACTGCCCAAATTGATGCATCTACAATACCCACATACAGAGCTCATAATAGTGCATTGGGAAGGCACTTCAATAATCTATGTGGATCATGTCATTTAGTGTCAATGCTATCAATGTCACTCATGACAACAATGTGGCCATGTAAGCAGCATTCTCACCACAATGAGAGCTGCTGTTTGCTGTTTATAGCTATGTACACATGACCTATATGCCTGCTCTCTCAAAGCTTTCCTTGGCTATAAGACTTCAACGATGCTTTATACATCAGTTGCAGAAGTTCATAAAAACTAAGAACAAATGACAACACCAATCCCTAAAGAAAGGACACTTTTACTTAGGTACTTTGGCACATCTTTATGGATGCTTCCCACAAATGCATGTGCCTATATAACAGGGTTCTGTTTGTTCAATAAAGCCACTTAGAGGCACCCAAGAATGAAAACTACAAGAGTGGATGATGCCAAGACAGCACGTGGACTCTATAAACATTACTACAAGGTTCTTCATAGAAAACATTTCATAACAGGCCTGAGCAGCAAAGGAGGCTTCTTGCCACTACACCATCTACAGCATTGTTGAGCACGCCAGCGAAGAAGCTCTGAAGTATTATTCCAGTAAGGAAGGAAGAAAAGATTGGAGAAGGAAAGGCAGGGAGGTTAACCAGAGGTTAACCAGTTCAGCACAACCAGTTTGCTACCCTACACATGGGAGCAGGATGGGGGAGAATGACAGATGGGGAGGAGAGAGAGAGCGCACATAGCACAGCACACACATCGTCAGTCACAGTCCGTCACTCTTACGTGGTACATGACATCACTGTCACAGCCGCTTGTCCCAGCCCGTTTCTTTCAAAAACCTAAGTAGTCCCTTCGTCGCCTTCAGCTGCGATGTCTTCTATCGACGACATGTGAGAATCGTTTTAACTGATATTGGTCTATTGTCAAGGTGCGCTTAGAACGGATGCCAGAGACTGTCTCTGAACATTATATTCAGGACAGTCGCATAGAATGTGTTCTAGCGTCTCCTCACAAAGACAAGCATTGCAAAGAGCGTTGTCGGCCATTCCAATGAGAAATGAATAAGATTTTGTGAATGCCACCTCTAGCCATAAGCGATAAAGTAGAGTGGCCTCTCTTCGGCGGAGTCCAGTTGGCATATAGAGATGCATCAAAGAGGGCAGGTGGTATTGACGATTGCTCCGGTTCGTCTGGCTGCTTGGTGTGCACCATAGAGAGAGCGTGATCTCCTGTGCAAGCACTCGAAGTCTGCTGGCTGCGTCGGACCGTGAAAGTGGTATGACCTCTTCCTGTCTGTCTTCAAGAGCTGCCCGAGCGGCATTATCAGGCGTCTTCGTTCCCTATGACGCCGCAGTGACTTGGCAGCCACTGAAACGTCACGTGGTGTCCTTTCTCATGTGATGCATGGAGTAGGCATCTAATATCGAATACGAGCTGTTCGTATGGCCCGCGACGTAGAGCTGATCGCACAGATTGTAGGGCTGCCCTTGAGTCACTGAAGATTGACCATTGTCGAGGTGGTTCCCGATTGACTAAACAAAGTGCAGCGCGCAGAGCAGCTAGTTCCGCAGTTGTCGATGTCGTTGGGTGGTCAGTCCTAAAGCTGATGGCAATAGCTCTTGCTGGGACAACCACAGCACCGGACGAACACTGGAGGTTTATGGAACCATCAGTATAAATAAGTACACTGTCCGCATACCTCTCATGCAAAAGTAAGCAGAGACAGTTGTTTCAGCACAGGTGACGACTGCTCAGATTTCTTCCCGATTCCTGGTACACTGAGATGTACTGTGGGGCTAATAAGACACCAAGGGGGTATCGATGGTTTAGATGCAGCGGTGAAGCCCGAGGGAAGTTTGTTGTTGTGCTTGATGTTAGTTTTAGAGAACGATGCTTGGCGCCTGTCTGAAGGTAGTGTTGCAAGGTGCAGTGTTGCAAGGTGTTGCATCAAGATAGGGGGCACGTGCAAAATGTCGGATGTGCATTCTCAGTGCTTCCACCGTAATGTGAATTTGCATTGGATGGCCCCGAGCAATCGCAATAGTTGCCTCTGTTGACATGCATCTGGGCAAACCAAGGCAAACTCTGAGTGCTTGAGCTTGTGCTGCCTACAGAACACGAATATTTGTCTTGCAAGTGTTGCTCAGTACATGTAGACTATATCTTAGAAAACTGAGAAAGAGAGCTCTGTAGAGTTTCGGCATTGCAGTCTACTGACATCCCCCCCGTCTTTCCTGCCAAGTATTTAAACAACTGGGAAGTTGCTGTCAGGCAATGTTTCATGCAGGCCACGTGCGGGCTCCAACAGAGGTCTCGGTCAATGAATATGCCAAGAAACCAGTGGGTTCTGACATAGGAAATGGTCCGCCCATTGATTGAGATGACATAAGGAGTCATTGGTTTGCAAGTAAATGCCACTAGTGCACATTTTTCTGGTGATATGCTGAGACCTTGTTTACACAAGCAGCTCGCTGTCAAAGTTGCCGCTCTTTGAAGCCACGCACGTATCTGAGGACATGTGACTGCTGAAGTCCAGACACAGATGTCGTCTGCGTAAATTTGAAATCTTGATGGTAGTTCGCAAGTATTCAGCAAGTCCAACAAGAGCGAGGATGAATAGCGTCGGGCTGAGAGCACCGCCTTGAGGAACGCCCCTGATGGTAAGCGTCGTGTAGTTGGGCCATCGTCAGTTAACACAAAGAATGATCTTGCAGCCAGGTAACTTGCAATCCACAAAAAGACTCGACCACCTAGGCCAACCGTCGCAAGAGCATCGAGAATGGCCTCATGTAATATGTTATCATATGCACCGTTCGCATCTAAGAATAAAGCTGCAGATAAACGCTTACGGGACCTTTCGTGCTGAACATACAAAACAAGATCAACTACACTGTCGATGGAAGAGCGGTCACGTCGGAAACCAGCCACGGAATTCGGATAAATCTTGTAGTGTTCAAGGTACCATGCCAGGCGGCCAAGGATCATCCGTTCTATTATCTTTCCTACACTTGGACGGTAAGACGTGAGCTCGAGTGGGGATTTGTTCTGCTTCAAGAGTGGCACCAGGCGGCTTACTTTCCATTCATCAGGAACATTTCCCTCCTGCCATGAGGAGTTGTAAAGACTCAACAATTCTCTCCGTGCGGATTCTCCGATACAGCACAAGGCTCAGTACGATATACCATCTGGACCCGGAGATGAAGAGAGCCTGCAGAGAGCTAGTGCCGCCTCGAGCTCCTCCATTGTTAAGGTCCATGCGGCCATCACGGGAATGGGGGACGTCACTTCGGCTGAAGGATTTGGACGAGTCGCTTGGTCAGCGATCCGCGCACAAAAGTCTTCTGTGACATCGATGTCTTGTCACCCTTGGAAGAGCACGAGAGTCTTGAATGGAAAACGCTGTTCCAGAAGGCAACGCAGACCTTGCACCATTTTCCAAATGTAATATGTGCAAATGTACCACTACAAGCAGTTAAAAATCACTTCAGTATCTGTGAATAAACATAGCAATAATAGAGACGGAAACAAAGGAAAGGCAGAAATTGGTATATTCACTAACAAACACATTATGTCAGTCCCAAAGTTCCCCACAGGACACATAGGCAGCCAGGTGGTTCAGAACATTATACAGACTCAGCATAAACAGGCATGAAGTGCACCAAACAAGTTCTAGTGCAGAAAATCAACATGTTAACCCTTTCGCTATCACAAACAATTATAAAAATCATACCAACATCGCCATCTTTACACTAAGGCCAAAAGAATGCCAAAGAAAGGCAACATGCTAACTTTCACTAAACAGAATGATTGCCTCTAGTACACATAATTTGAAGTAAACTGATAAACTTGGAAAATCAACTTTCTTGCAAAACATACTTTAAAGGAGTACTGACACAAATTTCTGCCTCATTTCATTTCCCTGTCTTTGATGCAAAGTCATCCACTTATTAAATATGGCATCAAGCCTTAAGAGGCCAACAAATTATTAGTTCCATCATACCTTAATGCAACCATTTCAAAACTTGCATCAAAAGTAGCATGGCTTCACACTTAAATCAGGCCTCCTGGCTGCATCATAGAAATCGAAGGTGATTGCAGTGGTGGTTGCATCACAGAAGTGGAAGGTGATGGTTGTGGCATGGCATGAAAAAACCACTGATGTGTGGGTGATTCAGCTCTGTGCAGTGGTCACAGGCCACACTGAACCTATTGCCAAAAGCCAAGTGTGATGAGTACTTGAAGGGATAACCGTGAAGACAAGGTGAGAAGGGTGCCCCATGTTCAAATAAAAGCTAAAGCAGAGGACCAGACTTAACCCTTGTCAAATATACAGGAAGCACAGAGTAAAAACATCCTTTACAGAAGTATACCAATCTGAGCAACTGATACATCAAGGACAACGAAGCTGTATAAGAGTTCTCACACCCATCAGAAGCCCCAGGGGTCTCTGAAATGCTTTGAAAAGACTTTGCAAACACTTCACTATATCTGAGCTTTGTACAGAGACATACGTTTCTCCTTCAAATAATCTAAAAGGAAGAAACAGTACAGCATGAACATACTCATAAGAACTGGTACTAATATTGATCTTGGCCAAAAAGCCCAGATGCGACAGCCACGAAATGTTTGTTGATTAGGGCACCTCCTAGCTGACCTCCAAGGTGGAGACAGTGAAACGCGATGCCAGAAACAAAAATGTACAGGTTACTGGATAAGATAAACCAAGAAGTTGTCTATTTGTGTGAGGTATGCCCAAGGTAACTCTTAATTTATAACCATTAATAATTATGTTTCAAAGCAAAATCAGGGTTCTGATGCAGGCTGCATTGCTGGCTGTTGTTTGATTGATGTTTATACCAGCCATGCCACAACACGCCGGCCATCAGGACATCAGGTTTCACTGTTGCCACACTGTTGCGGAACTCATCATAACAGCTCTGCTGTAAAATTGACAGAAGGGCTGATTTGGTGGAGCATGCCCAGCTTTCGTGACACTTTCATGGTGTGGCGTTCAATCACTGCAGCAGGCTGACTGATGGTTATTAACCCTGATGAAGACAAAGCCCTTAGTCACAAAGTTGGTGGCTCCAGGATTAATGCTCCAGGATGAAGGTTTTCTTGTTTGTCCAGTGTTGAACACTGCCAACAGTTTGTGATAACACATGACCACCAGAGCCAATTTCCAGATACAAACAGAAGGCCTGCTTTGTTTCATAGATGCACTGCACTTGGTGTGCATTTTTAGCTCTTCATGTTAAAAGATAACATAATTAATGACTAGTTGTATGCTCAAGAAACTGAGGCATCATGGCATTATTACAAGTTCAGCAGGTACCTAACAAAGTGAGAAACATGAAAAATGAAATTTTAGGTCAGTACTTGTATGATATGTAAGAGGATGCTCAGCAGTATAAGCGAATACTGACTCATACTCACAAATATTTTCGCAGGTTATGTACTCACTCACACTCATCAGCACTCACTCACATTCCTACTTATGCCCACTCAGACTGACCAACATTCACTCACATTCAGTCATTCCATTCACAATTACCCGCACCCAGCCACTCTCACACTCAATCGCATACATACTCATGTCCACTCACACTAGCCGCCAGTCACTTGCACTCATATCTCACATCCACTCAAATTCATCGGCACTCACTCCTGTTCATACTCCAACAACTCGCACCCTTCATCACTCACTAACACACTATCTCACGCCTGTGAAATGAATGTGAAGAGTATGAGTCAGTGTGCTCGTGAATGAGTATGCCGACCTATACTAGTACTACTGGTCATACCAATACAACTCCCTGTGATGACCAAGATTCATCGATGGTTTGGAATTATACACCATGTACAGTGCAGAAGCAGGGAGCCCTTCTTTTTGCTAATTGAAATTACAATGGGGGGGTTAGACAAACCTTGCCCATGCTTGTTCAACGTGTAACTGTTGCTTAAATGGTAACAATATTGACAACAAATGAGCAAATTTAGTAATGTATTCAAAACGCTCACAGGACAAAATGTGGCAAGTTGCAATGTGTCACATGAAGTGCATACATCATTATTTATCACTATACACAACAAGAGTGACTGCAAACAAGCATTCAAAACCAGTATATATGAATGACGTAAACAAAGCAGTGCCTGAAACAGCCCTGAGGCATAACCAGCATAACTACCATAACAAAACACAACAACACCCGTCTATATCTGTCCATTCAGCAATGACAACAAAAGTGTAGTGGTATCCGTTCAATACCAGATACAAGTGTCAATGCAAACATAACGTTGTGGCAAAACTGCTTACATTGGCGGCTTGCTGGATGTAAGAGCTGTCATATGAAGTTGCATAACCCTGCATATTGTCTTGCCCATGGTTGTTCTGAAAATTTAACAAGAACAAAATAAAGAGTAATAAATAACTGCCCTTCCATAAGCTCTGCAAGGATAAAAACACATCATAATGTTCACAACAAAACAAAAACCAAGGAACTACAATATATAGTCAAAAACAAGATATCTGACCCTAGAAGTGAACAGAGCAACATAATATAGAAACAATATATCTCAGACATAACGATCATATTACATCTCTTGTAAGTGGCTGGCTCTCATAAGGGCTCAAGAAAAGAAAATTAAGTTTTGTTTTCTCCTCCACTCCAGCCCCCCCCCCCCACTTACTTTATTTTTTTTTTTTTTACATTTAAAAGCTCACTGCCAGAAGCATTAAATGCCGTATTAAATGCCACATCAATTCTATTAAAGACAACACAACAAATAGCAAACAGTACTTTTCAATCGGCAAGTTCTTTCTTGCACAGGGTGTCAAGAAGCGCTCACAGTTTATAGCAACAGTGACTGCATAACACCAAACATGTGAGGCCTTCACCCTATCCAAAAGCACAGTGTTTCAATATTCACAGAGCTGCATAGGGCATCCACGCTAAGATGCTTCAATCTCAGATGGCAGGCAGTTGAACATTGATGGCAGCGCCATGTTGGATGGATTTGCACAACCATTGAATAATTCCATGGACTGAAAGAAATAAGGCGCTCTGGTACTGAACCACCGAGTGATTTCTTGTTGCTGAAAGTGACTTGGTACTAGTGATCCATGTCACTGAGTTCATCGGATGATTACAGCGTCCTGTGAATCCCCCTATGCCAATATTCATGTGTTCAGTAATATTGGTGTCACATATACACTTCTGACCGCGATCGGGACCGATCCGGATTGAGCTTAATCGCGATCTTGCGGGTTCCGGATCCGGACAATCACGATCCGTGAAATGCAATCGCAGGCTAACATCTGCACTCTCTACAACGCTAAAAACAAAAAGTGAAAGCAGCTGAATAAAAAAATGTTTAAAAACTTTGTTTATCAGCAATAGTAAGCTGTAAAATTGAAATATTGTCAAAATTTAACCATATTTTACAAATCTGAATTTGTAGTGAAGGCATTATGCAGTTCTGAGAGTTGCTGACGATCAGAAGATGGTAATAAACCGATCCGGATCATTGGACCGTGTAGCAGTGACCATTGTTGATTGCGATCAAGAAATCCGATCTGGGTCGGCCACGATTGCGACACCGGTATAAGAAATCATGCCTGAAATGTTACTGATGAGAGTGAAACATTTTCAAATATATTTTGTGGGCAATAATGTGAGGAATTCGTGTACAAGTAGGGATCTGCAAAAGCTTCTAGTCAAAGGGATCAAAGAGTACCGTGTCTATAAAGCAACACCGCAAAGCATCACATCTTGTAGTTTTACAAGGCTTTGAGTGGCTGCCTACTTGGAACTGCAGTATTTAGAATAATCAGTAATCTTAAACAGAACTTTCATCAATATAGCAAATCATATTTTCTGATTTTGGCATCCTGACCAGTTGCCGGTACTCAGAGAATCAAGTTCCCCGATCCTACTACCCTTATCATATTAATAATAATATATTAATGCAAATGAGGCAAAATATTCAGGGGCACAAAAGGATGTGAGTGATGGCCTACACTGCAGAAAGACTAAAAGACAAACCTGGCTTAGTAGTCATGAACTGCTCGAAAAACTGAGACAGTTCAACGAACCCACCAGATAAATGTTTGTGCTTGTGCGTTGTTACATTCTTCTGCCACATCATTTTGCCCCAGCCTATTTCGCAATGCTTTGCAGACTAATGCAGCTGTCAACTTTACTAGGGTGATGAAAAAATTTGCAACCTCCACAACCCTGGTTACACAGTATATAATTAATCACAGCACAAGCAATTTAAAAGACCCAATAAAAACTTCAGTCACCTGCATTAGGTCAGACAACTCAATTTTTATAAAAGAAAGTTTAATGCAAATTGCAGCTCAGTATGAATGTAATAAGTATAGCATATGGCGGATAAGCATTGTGCGAGACGCAATAATAAATAGAATAAGTAAGGTCAATCAGTAACGTTTTCCATGACATGAAAGAAAAGACTAAGCAAAGCACACTACTTTAATGAGGCAAGCGAGTCTACATATCCACGAAGGAAAACAAATCTTTTGCAACTGCAAGATGGGAAGTATATCATCAGAGTTTTGTGGGACAAAGGCAACAAGGGGGTGGGTGGGGGACGCATTCCAGCCCAATTTTTGGAGCTTGGGCAATGATGAGCTGTGTCCACTAGTAATGAAAATCATGCCTAGGTCTTGCTATATACAAAGTGAGGCAGTAAAATCTGCCAATAAATCATGTCCCCAAGGTACTGCCCACAATGATAAATAATTTAAAAGGGGTTAATGCCGCCAGTACAACAGAAACTCATTAAGGCCAACAGCAACAAAATTTTGGACAGTGTAAGAAGTCTGGTTACAGGCAGGGGCGGTGGCAGGATGTTTCTTTGGGACGGAAGGGACTGAACATGATTCTCCATTTTCACTGGGGGTGCATGATGCAATCCATTACTTGGCACTACATGATGCTAGAAGAGGGGCAATGCAGGGGCAGGAACAAATACAACGGCGTCAGCCACCCCCTCTCACCCCCCTTTAAAGCTGCCCTCGGTTACAGATAGTGTAGGTATAAAGCAGCCTCTGTACAAACTTTTACGTTTCAGATATAAGTGGATGCGGCACGAAAAGTTAGTAAAAATATGTCTCGATACTGGAAAATTAAAAAAAAATTACCCTGTTACGGTTCATCAGAAGTGACGCATGACCCAGACCTATAACTAGTACAGCTCCTCGACATAACCTCTTAGATTAGACGGTGCCCGGAGCTGCTCACACCGCGCTGATAAATCTCGGAGGTGACGTGCTGGGATTTAAGTCATGTCGACTAACCACCAGATGCATGCACTGTCTGCTTGGATGCTATTTAAACGCTGCTAATAGGAAAATTAGACAGTTAGCCTGACACCATTACCAAGACTGCTTCAACAGTATATACACTAATTTTATAAGTAATTTAGACACAGTAAAACTTCCTTGCAATTGGCCTTTAAACTTAACATAGTTTTCCCTAATCATTGATATTAACAGCATTAAAAAGTGAAACAAGAAGGAGAAGACAGATCAACAACTACGACTCAGTCACCTCAAAATTCTACAGGCAGTCCTTCCACGAAATCGTGATACACCCGTGAGAGCACTACACTGGTTGAGCAGTAAATAGCGAACACACAACAGTTACACTCGCAGCACAAGCACATATGCATGCAAGACTATGAAGAGGAATCGTGAATAGACAAAGCGTTTACCCTTACATCACTTACAAAAAACTCAATTTTCCCACCCATAAGCAAGGTAATGTGCCACCAAGTCACTCATGTCACCAAGAATAGACACACCACAGAGGGCCAAACTAATCCCTCGCCAGCCACAGAGATTGTATGCTCTCAGTCAAAGGTTTCAAAGCCACTGCGCATGTGAACAGAGCTGCCGTCGGGTCACATAACAGGGCCCCTGCAGAGTTTCTGCTGCTCCAACACCTTGCAAACGGAGGGGGACAGCACCCACTACAGTTGTGAGTGTTCAAACATCAGGGGCGCTACAACATAAAGCTATTCTAATCTGTTTCTATTGCATGTCTGCCACTAGCGCCTCAAGATTAATCCAAATTTTTACGGGCCAAACCCATTTCACCTGTCTGTCACATCACGAAAACTGCACCCTCTACATTCTACACCTTTTTTCGCCGTTAGCCCTACGCCATTGCTCAATTTTTGGGGGGGCTGCGGCCACTTAAGTCTTTCTGCTATGCAACATCACAAAACCACGAGAACTCACCACGTCAAAGTGATGTGTACACACTAAAGATACATTAATATGCCGAACAAAACTGAAATTTTGGGGGAATAGCCAGAGACTGCTCCATTCCGAAAGGAATAAAAGATGGCAGATCGTTCTGGCACTGGCTATTCAGAGCTATCAGAGAGAATGGATTTCTCTGTGTATAATCAACATTTTTTGCATGGCAGTATAACGTTGTCGAGCCCCTTCGGACATTTATGCAACATCACTGTGCCATCACTTCTTCAATGAGGATCCGTTTTAGTAGCAATTTTTAACCTTCCATTGCACGCCACTGCGATTTTCGACTAGTCACCGCAAGCTAAGTGAAGGGAAGCAGACCAACCGCAGACGCCAACACTGCCCTCCTCATTTCATTATTTACTTTTTCTGTGCTAGCTGGGACCCATCAAAACCCTCTCCAGTTCTGCGCACTCCTCGCTTCTTGTCAGCCAATTAGATAAGAAAAACCTGTCAAGGTAGGCAATTCTATTCCCTTTTAAAGCACACAAAAGTGACCTTCTACAAAAGAGGAGAGCGTTTGAATTGGCGGTACAAAAAAAGCTACGAGTCCTGACCTGATGCTTGCGTCAGTGATTAAGTAAATTTGACATCAGAAAATTGGAATAAAGTCAGAATGAAGTAGTTGTACATTATACGGCCCCAGGTCTACAACAGCCACGCAACAGGGCTCAGTAACAGATCTCATCAGTGTTGTCAATCAATGACTGCCTGTTGCATAAAGCAGTCTCTCGTCTCAGGCAAGGGAGGTTCGCGCCACCCTGATGCCCAAAGAGACAGTTTGCACAAGCAGGAGAATTAAAGCCTATGCACAAATTTTCTCCGAGTTGCATTAATCAATGCATTCTTTTTAGTCTGCGACCGACTGTGTCTCGGGTGCGCACCCTGCTTCACATACTGCGGCATTTCACCTACACCCCCCATATACAGAAAACATAGAGCCTCTCAGATTATTACCCTTGGCACAGTATAGACGCAAAACCAAGATACATGACACCAGCACCCACAGAACTCACACCAGTGGTCTAGAATTTAAGTTGCAATGTTAGCTGGCAATACACCAATTCAGTTTGGAGCTATATTGCATGTGGAAGTAAGGTGGTGGAACAGCAGTACTTGTCACAATGCTCTCGTTTATTAAACATTTAGCACAGCCCTAAATCGATTGCTATCAGGAAGGCTTTCCGGTTATGGTGTCAATTCAATAATGTTCATCCGCAACATGCAAAATGTGCTGGCTTGCACAAACAAGCTGCTTGTATAAACCTTTGAAATATTGTATTTTCAAGCACCTGTATATAAGCCTCAGAATTTTAATATATCATCTGACTCACTACTAGTGAAGCATGTGTGCATGCATCATCGATTCTCTGCTTCGCAGTCTGCTCACCCTTGACCTTTAGACACAGATGAGGAGATCCCCACTGTAGTTCTGCAACATTCCTTTTTCTTTATTTACTACTGATGGACATAAGTGCATTGTGAAAGAAAAAAAAAATTACACGCCCTGTTCCCTACCGCTACGCAAATTAAACCTCTACCAAAATAATGTTAGCATGTCACCATTGCATCTACAAAGAAACGATAAAAAGAGTAGTTTGTATCTTCATATTCTACAGCCATTTTTGCAAGCTGCAGCCTGCTTTAAAGGCCTCATTCCAGCACACTGGAATTGAAATAACACAGACATACAGAAGTCCACTCACTAGCAGATGCTGTACTTTACAACTTAAATCCTCAATCATAAATGGAAGTTTTTTATGCCACACAGCGATATGCACGCTTTAAGCAGCTCTGTGAAGGACATTTGACATTTCAACCAATGCAGGCCACTGGTTAAAAATTCAAAATGTTAATTTTAAAGAAAAAATACATGTGCCCACTGCAACTTAACTTTGGTGCACCACACTGCAACTAAAATGTATTCAATGCCCTACCAACACCTGCAGAACAATTTCAAGAGGGCAAAATAAAGCGAGACACAAGAAACAGGAGACCAAACAATCTCGTCAACACAAATACTTCCTCAATGAACTGAAACATTACGATAAACTTCAGTGGTCTTCAGAAAGGTTTTTGTCTTGGCCCAGAAACAATACCAATGAATGTATGCAAAGGCAGTGTCAAGGAAAATCATGCTTCCAGGGTTATTTTGTCTCTCTTGCTGTCTCAAATTTAATAATCACAGAGCTGTGCAGTGCCCAAATATATTCGTGTATGTGTTGTGCTGCCCTGCCTTCCTTCTTTTTGGGGGGAGCAGTACTAACTGCATCGTGCATATGAGCCGTCACCGTTACAAGCATAACAAGACATCAATCTACAGCCTAATACAATGCTGCAATACAGCCTGCAAAGAACAAGAATGAAAATCGCATAGTACCAAAAGCTGCCACAATTTCTGGCAAGTAGTACTGCATAACCCCCTGAAAATCACGTCAGTGGAAGTAAATCAAAGTAAATCAAGTATGCTGCTCATTTGCAGAAATAAAATGCTAACAAAAAAGTATGATCAACAATTAAGAACAAAATCTGAGCAGAAGCTCCAAGGAAAATAGATTAGAAGTGCTCCACCATAATGAAGCGAACTGCTTGGAGAAGTGTTAGGATATGAATAAAAACAACAGAGTATGTTTTCTCTTCGTGAAAGTAAACGTGTATAATGGCAGTTCAAAAAAAGAGCATGCTAACATCCCCCAAGCAGGCTGTAATTACGTTCATATAATTTGACAAGAAATTCAAAAGGGAAGAAGGAGAAGGCACAAGCCGCACTGCAACCACTCACATATGGCAGCTGTTGCCCTTTCACTCCCAATACTTTATTGTGAGCAGCCTCAAAAACACCTGTGCATAACTTGGGCTGGTTTCTTTGAGTACAACGTAACCGCCATCTTATTTTCCTGCTAGTTATATTAGCTCAGGCTGTCAAACAATCTTTTTTGTCGTACGTTATGTTGGCTCGGTCTGTAAAACAACCCGATCATGGTAAAACGATCAAGTAAAGCAAGGCTCGCAAAGGAAACGCGCAAAGCACCGCGCACGTTGTGAGGCATTTAAAGGCACTGGGCTCTTGTGAATCAAACTGCGAGCAGTTTCAGCGCAGCTGTCTCAGCTGTCAAAATGGACCACTTAGTGATATCACAGTGAACAGTGATTTATGGCAGCAATCACCGTTCTGGCTACAGCATGCGCGCCTCGCGAGCATCAGAAACAACAGTCGCAATGCATCGGCGTCTGCGCAGCTGATACGCGCAACGGAGCGCGGCGAATAACTAGCGTTCACGGAATTCCCGATGAGAAGAGTGGCTCGCCTCCAAGACTTCGTTGAATGGCCGGCCGTTGCAACCACGGGATTTGCGGTTTGGGCGCGCGTGCGTCATGCGATTAAACAGACAGCGTTGGCCGGCGGTACTCGCATTTCCGATACGGCACGCTTCGCACGAGGCACGACATGCAGCAGCGTCCGCGATTGCGTTTCCCTCCAAAACAATACATGCGGCAGCGATGCCGAGCTCAGTGTTACGTAACCAGCCCAGAGTCGCGACAACGGTTGATGTCTGGCAGCGGTCGGCGCGAACAAGATGCCGCGGCCGAGAGAGTACTACGTAGCGCAATCACGGTAGCATGCACGCACCGAGTGCTCATAAATTCCGGCCTGTGCCAAACGTTGGGTCGGTGCTGCTCGCTAGAGAGGGGCCCGCGGCGCACACGGGGATAAGACGGGTCATCGCGCGCAGCTGTTATCACGGGCGGCTGTCAACGATACACGCGGAAGGCTCGCCCAGGACCGCAGGACACGGACGAACACCGCGTTTCGTACGGACCCACAAGCACCGCAGGAAGCGAAAACAAAGCGCGCGTACGGAGTTTACCGAAGTCGCTTCCCCCCTTCCTCCCCGCAACGCAATCGTTGGAAAAAGTGGTGTGCTGCTGGGTATCTATTGATCTGTTTTTGTAAGGGGGCCAGCCGCGCAGACACCTCGGAGCGTCTCGCTCGAATTTAGCGTACCGCCGCTTCGTTTGGGGTAATGCGAGCGGCCGGGATGATGGTCCGTACGGCACACGAGCGTTGAAACGTCAGCGCGCCATCCAACTGGTTCGTAAGCAATACATTTCAGCGACAGCAGAGCGCCTCAGATCAGACGCGTATCATAGGAACGATCAAGTCCGGTAAACGGTTTCACATAAGCGCGCCAGGGCACTGCGGAACGCTCCAAGCGCGTGGATACACCAGCTACAATACACAGGGACGCTGATCGATGTCCAAGGCAACAGAAAACGGTCGTCCGCGATGTTTTCTTCGTGGTCGCACCGTGAGGCTCCAGCGACCGTTTTGTTGTGGCGCGCCGCAGAGACGCCGCACTGCACAGCATGAATGACAACGGACACTTACTCGGGTTGCCCCCATCACTTCACGCATGATCTGCTCGAACGCCGCCGTTTCTTCAGCTTGTTTCTGATTGTGCAAAGCGATCTTCTCGCTAAATTTCCTCGGATTCGCCATGATAGAAAAGCGCCTCGCTACTACGCGATACCCTCGACCCCGTCCACAGCGACGATAGGTAATGCGTCCATTGGCCGCGCTGGTGCGCAGCGAGCGCGAAAAAAACGCAACAGCAGCAAAGAGTGTGCGCGATGACGGTGGCTGCTGAAAGTTTCAGTGAGTAGACCCTAATTTTGTCACTAGTGTTTATTTTGTACACCAAAAAAGTTGGCGCTGTAATCGCTAGCGTGGTTGTATTATTATTTTTTCTGCGAATGCGTTTGCAGCAGCATATGTGCTGTTCGGCAGAGGAATGCCGCGCGGGCATGCACTTTTTTGTTGCAAAACAGCTGTTCCTCTCCCCTCCCTCTCCATCTACATTTTCTCTTCCATGTGTTTTCAAATGGTGACAAATCGGGACGGGGCAATAATCCAGAGGCGCTTTCGTTCCGCATTGTATTTGTTGAACGCAGCCCTACACTTGCGGCGGTGACCTCGCTGTAACGATGTACGTGGCAAAGAATGAGGGTCGCTTGTTAAGAAGCTCATTGCCCATCCCGCTAACTGGAAAAATCACGCTCTTTGGCAGAATGCAAAAACGGAGAAATAGCACCTTCCTGTCTAAGTAATGAACTATAAGCGTTGCGCTGATGTTTGTATAAATACGGTATGTTACAGTATGTACCATGTGACGCTGGCTAAAATTAAATATATGCATATATATGAAAAAAGTAAAGGCGCATGCAAGACCCGCTTCTTCGTGGACATTATATGAACACAAACTACGCAAGACGTGGGTGTGAATTCACGAAGCTTCCTTTCGTAAATGATGTTTGCCAACGTCAGTCGCCTTTGCTATTGACCCTTTTCGCGGAGCAGTTTGTTTTAGAGAAACGAGATGGCGCTCACGGCGGCGCGCCATACCTCTCCTCAGCGACCGCGCACGAATACGAAACCATTACCGCTCCTGCCTTGCTTCTGTGCGATCAGCTGTCGGAAATGCAACTGAGTTTTCGCTGACACACTGTGCTCCAATTATGCTAGATTGAATCATGTGGATTGAAGACGTGTGGAGTAGTTGGCTGCAAAAATAGTGACTGACATGTTAAGGAATAGAATGAATCTGTGTGGCCAAGTTCGCGGACTACTGCTGCAACTCTCCGAACGTGTTACTGGCATTTCGTGTTGTACGGCTTTCCTCGAGGATAGAGAAATTTGCTCATCCGCCAGCCTTGTATCGCTAACCTTCAAAGAAAGGGCTTCATCCCCAGAACCTCGGCAAGAGTGAGTACCACTCGTTAAACAATAACAAAAAGAGTAGCGCCGCTTCCTGTCATAGTAAGTTTCGCGCACGTTATATATACACATCTGTCCCAAATGTCAGGAAAACTTACGCCGACTCTATCGCCGACGTATCAAGAATAACTGAATGGGCGCATTCTTGAATATATGCGCACTGTATATATAGGCACAATAAATGACAGACTACACCTATGGCGCACGAATGGTCGAAGCTGAATGTTTCGTGACGGTCCACAAGAGTAAGCGAGTTACTAGCTGTAATATATATTTGCTACAAGGTATTAGAATGTACAAAACAGCTACGTTTCAAGCATTGTGCGCAGCAAGAACAAATCTATCGGAACTGAACCCACCCGCGAGCGATTAGGCAGAAAATAATCAGATAGTGGCCGCACCGAGAAACTTTACTGAGTCACAAACTGACAAGCCACTGCTTCAAAATATTTGCCGAATAAAGAACAAAGAGCGAAACACACCAATCCTGACTGAATTCATAATCGGAAAGCTGGGATAGCTTGGAACCGCTTTTATAGAACAAAAATTAAGCACCATATACGCTGCTTGCGCCGTTTGGAAATAGCTTAATCAGCTCCGAAAGCGCTTTTGCATGTTCTCTGAAGCTGTGATCAAAGCTTCGTGTCGCCCACCTAGTCACCGTCTACGATATCTCCGAAAACAGAGGTTTTCTAAGCCGCGCCGGTGTCATACACTTCCATTGTAAACAAGGAGGCAACGGAGGCAGTTGAGGCAAGCAATGGACGCGTCACCACGTGATCAAACATGGCACCGCCCACGGGATCGCCGCGAAAAGGGTCAATATAATATGTCCGACATCGCTATTACCCAGCATCTCCTATTACGAAGAGTTATACGGGTGTCCCACGGCGCACTTTTGATTGCGATCAAGCCCGATCCGGATCGAATTTCTCAGTCGTGATCGGCTCCTTTGCGCAAGCTGCGCGAGGGAGTCAATCGCAGTCGAGAATTTCTATCCGGATCGGGCTCGATCGCGATCAAAACTTAGCATAGAAAGCTTTTATTGGAAAAAGGCAGCAGAAAATGTCCCTAATAACACGGTAGCAGGACCCGATAAAATCCCAATACAGCTAATCAAAAACATCGGTCCAAAGAGCAAGGCACTGTTGACTAATGCCATAGAGCAAGTGATTAGAACAAAGAAAATTCCCGTTTGATGGCGTGAAAGCAAGCTGAACCTACTCTACAAAGGCAAAGGAGATAAGGATGAGACGAGCTCGTACAGGCCAGTTACGGTAACGTCGGTGATATATAGAATGGCAATGCAAGCCATAAAATTAGAACTGTCGAAGTGGATGGAGGAAAACGGTGTATTGGGAGAACTACAGAATGGGTTCAGGCCAGGCAGACGCTTAGAAGACAATATGTTTGTACTAACTCAGTGCATAGAGATTTCAGTAGGTCAGAAAAGACCTTTATCGATAGCATGGCATTTCTAGATATTAAAGGAGCTTATGACAACGTAGACAGGGAATATAGAGAAAAGCGAGTACAAGTTGTATGGGAAGGTCGAAAAGGTAATGAAATGGTGGGAATTCACCAAGGATTGAAGCAAGGATGTCCTCGGTCACCATTATTGTTCACGCTTTGCGTTAAGGGTATAGAAAGACGACTGGAAAACAGCGAATTAGGTTTTAATTTATCCTACATGCGTAATGAACAAATGGTGCAACAGAAGGTCCCCGCACTGATTTATGCGGACGACATAGTGCTACTAGCGGACAATGCAAGAGATTTATAGACACTGGCCAATATGTACGGCAATGCAACGAAAAATCTAGGACCTCAATTTAGCACAGAGAAATCGGGAATTATGATCTTTAATGAAGAGACGAGTAATTACGTGGTGTCAATTCAACGTCAAGTCATACCCATAGTCAAGCAATATAAATACCTTGGCGAATACATAAACGAAGGAAAGACTCGCTGAAGCACCCACCAAGATAATCTGAAAATAAAGGGGAAGTGGAATGCAGCAATAATGAAACACAGAGCACTGTGGGGCCACAACAAGTATGAGGTGGTGCGTGGAATCTGGAAAGGAGTAATGGTGCCATTGCTAACATTCGCAAATGCCCTTCTATGCTTAAAATCGGATATCTTGTCGGGGCTGGAAGTTAACCAAAGATCGGTAGGCCGGTTGGCTTTGGGAGCCCATGGTAAAACGACAAATGAGACCGTGCATTTGCTGCTATGAAAAGCGTAATAGCATCCTTGTGAATACGGGCCCAGAGCACGATTTCAGAGAGTTCTTGGGCTAGAACTGTTCGTAAAAGAAGTGCGAGACAATCGTGGTGTCGGACATTAATTATATTATTAATAATAGGAAGTTTTATAAATAGCACACCTGAGTGTCTCTGCGTACCCAAAGCCCCACGCGCTGATTACGTTCTTTTGTACTCACTTCACGTTATTTTGTAGATCCTTCTCGCCAGGCCCGTCGCCAGGAATTTTTTCCAGGCGGGGGGTAGGGGGGGGCACTATACTTCTTCTTTCTGGGGTTTTACATGCCAAAACCAGTTCTGATTATGAGGCGCGCCGTAGTGGAGGCACCGGTTAATTTTGACCTCCTGTGTTCTTTAACGTCTCTTCACCAACGCAACCACGCGTGCGTTTTTGCATTTCGCCTCCATCGAAATGCGGCCGCCGCGGCCGGGAAAAAATCGATCCCGCTACCTCCTTGCTGAAGGCGGCTATTTCAGGAACACATATTTCAGAATTACTTTCGGTAAAAATCGGTATTGAAATTTGTGACTTTTTAAATACTACTTTAAAGTTTTATACTTTTCGTTTTGAGAAATCTTCCTAATAGTGTAATATTTTTATACGTTCGTCTCAATAGGTTTCATTAATAAAAATAAAACAGCGTTAAAGCTAAATATTCGCCCGGGCGGGATTCGAAAGCGACCGTTTGCTTCAAAGTGCATACGGCAAAACAAAGTTCTCCGTGCCTTTTTCGTAAACGTTGCGATTATGTTGCTCACGTCAAGGACTCTCTCTCTAGAGCGAATCAGAGCCAACCTATTCAATCGTACCTAAAGTGCGGAACAAGGAAATAACGCTAGCTATAGAAGAGCGTAAAGAGCCCCTCCCCCCTCCTCCCCTTTCCCCTGGCTATGGGCCTGCTTCTCGCGTTCTTTGTTCGCCCGGCCAGCGGTTTGCATCCCCAAACATTGGGTCCGCACAACCAAAAGGCTAAATATATAGCGAAAGCGTCCTGTCAATGGCAAAAAGCTCTTAGGGACGAAAAGTTCGTGAATTCAGCCCCTTTATCCTCATGTGCAATATGCACTACCTATCATTGGTTTAAAAGCATATACGCTTTTGAACCGGTGAGGACCCACAATGTAGAAAGGAGGAAGGCCACCGTCGGCGTTCGCGGCAGTGCCAGTGTGCAGAATGCGATACTTGAAGATGGCGAAGACATGCGAAGTTCTTTAGCGAACACAGTGGCTTTTATGGGCTTATAAATAAAGCAAATCGAGACAAAATGATAACTTTTGTCGGCCAGGAGTGCTATTCCGGACGTTGACAAATTAGGCGAGGAGGAGGAGGAGGAGGAGGAGCAGCAGCAGCAGCAGCAGCAGTAGTAGTAGCAGTAGTAGTAGTAGTATAGTAGTAGTAGTAGTAGTAGTAGTAGTAGTAGTAGTAGTAGTAGTAGTTAGTAGTAGTAGTAGTAGTAGTAGTAGTAGTAGTAGTAGTAGTAGTAGTAGTAGTAGTAGTAGTAGTAGTAGTAGTAGTAGTATTTTGTTTGGTAAGGGGGGGGAAAGGCAGCGGGCCTCGTAACTGTCTTGCGCTTGCACGGGAACCTGAACTGTCCCGCGTCCGAGGGGAAGGGGGGTGGGAGGTCGAAGCTTACAGGTATAGAGAGAGTGAGAATACGTGAACATAAAACAGTTAACACTCATTCACACACACGGACGCGTCTATGGTGCATCATGCACGGAGCACTGTATTGTCGAATTTGCAATCTTGTCAGCTCTGATTGGTCCAGAGGGCTGCTGCTGCCTCTCTGTTTGGATAAAAACGCCACCATTACAAAATTTGGCAAGATGCCAGAATTGGACAATGTCCAAAATAGCCTCTTAGTATCATATATCATGTAACTGATATCAAAATTTGTGCAAGAATCATCATTAGAATCACTGATTATAAAATTCCACTAAATATACATGTTTTTAGTAGCAGCATTAGCGTCACGTTTATAAATCGTAGAATTGGATCCAACCGGTGCTCGAGATACGTCCACATAGGCGTATCTGCCGGGGGGGGGGGGGGGGGGCACGTGCCCCCCTCCCTCACTGTCAAAAGTGGGGGCGGGGCAAAGTATGCCATCCCCCCCCCCTCCCCTTTTGAAAGCGGGCACTTTCGGATGCGTGCCGGAAAATCCAACAAAACTACAGCTGATGCTAAATTTGTTTTCTTAATAGAGTGGCCACGTAAGGAATGTTTTTCTTTACTAAGTATCTCCTGCTTGGGCAGCGAGGATCGTCTATTGTGGCTCCTCGTGACGCTCTAGCGAGCGACGCACCGGATTCTCCATACACGCTTGCATTGCGGAGAAGCCTGGCGCTGGACAGTTCCCGCCCTAAAAAATGTCCACTTGCGCTACTTGCATCATGCCCACTTTTTTGGGACCACTTAACCGTATTTGAAAACAAATTAGGCTTGCTATATTTAAACTGCGGGCGAAAGGAGAGGTCCGGATAATATTTACAGTCAGCCGCGCCCAACGACTGCTGCACATTACGGCATGAAATCGCTGGATTATCAAATGCTGGAACTATTGCATCTCCGTCCAGAGATAGTCTCAGTATCTTATCACCATCAAAAATCTAATCAAACCAATTAAAGGCATAACTATCGAATTTCATTGTGTAATCACGACTTAACGGGGATATGTTCGTGAAAATGACCGTGGTCGAAACTGCAAAGCCATTTCAATAGCAATAGAGTACTGAATTGAATTATTTCTAAAGGCATGTGTCACTTCTTTTTAGGATTTTTACGATTTCATTTTCAAGTCGTTTTTAAATAAGAGCTACACTATTACTTGTTTCCGTACAGGAGCAAGAACAGCAGATATTTCATATTTTGCAAAAATGGAACCCACTTTTGGTGACGTGTACCCGTAAAGGTTGCGTATGTGCTCTAAAAATGGTTACTGAATATTCGCTTTCCTCCCAGTTTTTCTGCGGTATACACGGTATTTAGTTGTCTTCCCCTGGTATCCTCGGTAAACTATGCGGGGCACGGTGTTTATATTTATTCGAAGTAGGAAGCAATGTTCTGAGTAGCAGGCGATTTATCTTTATTCTGTTTAGGTTCATTACAGCCTTTGTAGAAAGTTACTGATTGAAGTGTTCCAGGGTGGCCATACTGCCGCTAGTCAAAATGTTTCCCAGACTCCTAAAACAACTGCACAAGATATGGACCTGAAATTCCGTGAAAATATGGATAATTTCAAGTGCAATGCGTGGCGAAACTTTCACTTTCCTGTTTTAAATGCAAGCGTTGCAGATAATTACTAATTAACCATCGTTCTTTCCATGTGCTTTTGTGCATCATACTAGATGCGTAGTTTGTTTCTCCGGTGTCCCAGGTGAGCTAAACAAGGCATCTTGTTTATATCTGGGGAAAATTAGCGGCATAGAATGGGCAATATGTAGATAATGTCACAAATGAGTGGGTTAAATTCGCCTTTTTCCAACAGAACAGACGGCTTCACTGTCGTAGATTTAACTACAACTGAGGTAAAATTTTGCGAACTTAGGGGGAACAATACGCCAATTTTACCGTGGGATGTGCGATGGTAAATGCGTGTATGTGCGATGGTAGATGCGTGTTGATCAAATGCAGTTTAAAAAAAAACTGTAAGCAAGTATTCGAAAGTATCACGCTGCTGTTATTGGCTAGGTTTCCCAATGTCCCAAGAGAACTCTGCGTTTTAGATATTTTTTATACTTGGCAGAAAAGGTAGCATTTTCAGCAGAATATGTCGCAAAGTTGTAACGTTTCTGGCTTATTTAGGAGCGTTATGAATAATTATTGAACCCTCTTTTTTTTCTCTTTACTTTTTCATGCGTGATATATTGGGTTTACCTTGTGTCCTCACCGAACTAAAGGAAGCAGCTTCTCTATGTTTTGTGACTCAGAGGACCAGGTAATGTTTGATGTGTAGGTGAAGTTCAAAATAAATGAGTAATTGCGGCTTTCGCAATAAATTACGTATGCAGCGCTCTAGAGTGTTATGACTCATAAGACTGTCTAACGGGGCAGAACTGAGCCCGCAGCCCTCACAGAACTATAAATGCCACCAACACCAAATTTATCGAAAATTTAGGGTACGCTAGCTATGAAAACTCTCTGAGCGAAGTTAAATGAGGTTGGATCAAACACGGTCTTTAAAAAAAAAATTCTTATTCAAGTGTTAGAGCGTGTGATATGATCGCTTCCAGCTATGCTTCCCAGTGTTCGGATATAGCTGTAGGTTAAAACAGATTTATATTTCATGGAAAAGGGAGGGGGGTCATGGTAAGTGCAATGTGCGACAAAACTTTCGCGTTCCTGGTTCAGTCATATTTCCCCCTATTTTCATACGTCATAAGGTGTTCCTAGTTGGTTACATCGATGTCCTCGGTGAACTAAACGAGACACTTTGTTTATATTTGGCGAAAATATAGGGCGCGGTATGGGCACTATGTAAGTAAACTTCAAAGACAGGGGACTAATTGTGATATTTGCAGTAAATTGCGCAAGCACGCGATCCGGAGCTCTATGATTTGTTTTACAAACAAAGCAGAATTGATCCCGCTGCGCTGGGATAACTGTGAACTCACCCGATATATCAAAGCTAGCAAAATTTGAATTAAAGGGGGGGGGGGGGGGGGGGGAGAGTAGGGAGATAAATGGGAAATGTAATGGCAAAGTAAGATTTGTTAAGGAATTACTGGCTTTTTGAAAATTTTTAACAAGAAATGCTTTACAGCATTACATGTGGGCAAGGTTTCAAACAGAACAATCATATACGGGCAACTTTTTAAACTATACGATATAATTGCAGGTAAGTGAAACTTTTATTGAAACTGATCGAAAGAAACAGCTTCGCTGGAAATTTTGTTGCAATTCTGCAAGGTCACACAGGTCTGCTGCCTTTTTTTTTTCTTGTGAATATTGCAAGTCATTTATGTTGATTGTACTTCGTTGTGTATAACCTCGACAATACGATTATCTTAACTAGCGATACATTCGTGTTGTAGACTTAAACAGCAGGTACAATTTTTTGTTTAATTAGTAAAATTGTCTCTAACAACTGTACAATTTTTATGCGCACTGCACGACCCGCCGTGGTTGCTTAGTGGCTGTTGGGCTGCTAAGGGCGAGGTCGCGGGATCAAATCCCGGCCACGGCGGCCACATTTCAATGGGGGCGAAATGCGAAAGCACCCGCGTACTTCGATTTAGGTGCGCGTTAAAAAAACCGAGGTGGTCCAAATTATTCCGGAGTCCCCCCCCTACGGCGTGTCTCATAATCAGATCGTGGTTTTGGCACGTAAAGCGCCATAATTAATTATGTGCGCTGCACTGCTGCTCCTGGGCAGGATCAGGGACCTCTGGGTATCCGCTGCCTTTTGTCGCTGTATCATAGATTTTATATTGTGTCAAGAAGTAAATGCAAATTGAAATGATTTTTCGGGCCTACGTGGTTCTCCATGTGTGATTGATAAAGAGGTCTATGTTCGTTAAACATAAAAATAACTGACAGACGCATTTCCACGCTTAATTTTTCGCTTAGTGCAATAGTAATTCGAGATGTATGTATGTATGTATGTATGTATGTATGTATGTATGTATGTATGTATGTATGTATGTATGTATGTATGTATGTATGTATGTATGTAGTAGTATGTATGTAGTATGTATGTATGTATGTATTATTAGAGGGAGAGAGAGTCATATATATATATATATATATATATATATATATATATATATATACACAAAAAGAGATTTATTGAGGTTCGAAGTGCGAGCCGGTCGTAGGATGAACCGAGCACAGTCCTCTCGCTCGAGCTTTTGCTACGCGCTTGATCCTGCCGATGCTGCTGACTCTGCGCCGACGTTCGTCATCTTCCTTACAAGGGCCCCACGGAAATAAGGGAATGGTGATACGGCTTGAGACGCTGAACGTGAACGACTTCGCGGTTCCGACGTCGCATGTCGGACCGCGGCGTGAGCGGCTCGACCAGGTAATTAACGGGTGATGTTCTCTCGAGAATGCGGTATGGCCCGTCGTACTTCGGAAGGAGTTTTGAAGCGAGCCCAGGCGTGCGGTGTGGCACTAACAACCAGACGAGGGCGCCCGGGAGAAAAGTGGGAGCCGAGTTCTGGGCGTCGTGAACGGCTTTTTGACGGTTCTGGTCATCTGAGGTGAATTGTCGGGCCAGCTGGCGACATTCTTCGGCGTGTCTGGCTGCTTCCGAGATCGGCAGGCATTCGGATGGGTCCGGCCGGTAGGGCAGAATGGTGTCGATTGCGTGCGAAGGATGACGGCCGTAAAAAAGGTAAAAGGATGAGAATCCGGTAGTGGCCGTGAGTCGCGGTGTTGTAGGCGTAGCTGACAAACGGAAGAACTAGGTCCCAATTAGAGTGATCAGGTGAGACGTACATGGCAAGCATGTCACCAAGAGTTCGATTGAAGCGTTCCGTGGTACCGTTAGTCTGTGGTTGATAGGCAGTGCATTTACGATGAACAATAGCGCATGCAGCAAGCAGTTGTTCGATGACTTCAGATAAGAAGGCGCGGCCTCTGTCGCTTAAAAGTTCACGTGGACCTGCATGACGAAGGAGAAAACGGCGTAGCATGAAATTGGCGACCTCCTGCGCTGTAGCATTTGGTAAAGCAGCAGTCTCCGCATAACGTGTTAAGTGGTCTACCGCAACGATGATCCACCTGTTGCCGGTAGGAGTCAACGGAAGTGGCCCGTAGAGATCTATGCCCACGCGATCAAAGGGTCAGGATGGGCATTGTAAAGGCTGGAGTTCACCGGCGGAGTTGTGCGGTGGCGCTTTGCGGCGTTGGCACGGACGAAGTGGCGAACGAAATTGTACATTCCCCGCCAGTAATAGCGGTGTCGAAGTCTTTCGTAGGTCGACGTGGAAGGAGGAGCAGATCGCTGACCGCAAGGTTCGTGGAATGACGAGTAACCATGTGCGTCCCTCTGGGGCATAGTTGCGTCGATACAGTAGCTGGTCTCGAATTGCAAAATGAGGAACTTGGCGCCGAAACGTTCGTGACGCTGGAACTTTCGACGTATCCGAGAGAAGTTCGAACAGAGATGCAGTCCAGGGGTCATTACGCTGTGCAGCAGCGATAGTGTCGAAGTCCAGAGATGACAATGTGCACTCGCAGGAGGAGTCGTGACTGGCCTTCGGGGGAAGCGGTGATCGGGATAGCGCGTCAGCGTCGGAGTGCATTCGCCCGGAACGGTAAACCACGCGGATGTCGTATTCCTGAATTCGCAATGCCCAGCGGGCAAGGCGGCCCGATGGGTATTTTAGCGTCGACAGCCAACATAGTGCGTGGTGGTCGGTCACTACGTGAAAAGATCGGCCGTATAAATATGGGCGAAACTTGCCAAGCGCCCACACAATGGCCAAACACTCCTTTTCTGTTACGCTGTAATTGGTCTCCGCCTTGGTTAGCGTGCGACTCGCGTATGCGACGACGTATTCTGTGTGGTCAGGTTGACGTTGTGCCAACACAGCGCCAAGGCCTACACCACTTGCGTCAGTATGAATTTCGGTTGGCGCGTGAGGGTCAAAATGGCGAAGAATGGGTGGCGTCGTGAGAAGACGGCGCAAGGTTGTGAAGGCGTCGTAACACTCTGGAGACCATGATGAGAGATCTCTAGAGCCACCAAGGAGCTGCGTGAGAAGTGATATAATTGACGCAAAGTTTCGAACGAATCGGCGAAAGTAAGAACAGAGGCCGATGAAACTGCGTAGCTCTTTGATAGTGGTAGGTTTTGGGAACGCAGTAGCAGCACGTAGCTTCTCGGGATCCAGGCCAATGCCCTCCTTTGACACGACATGGCCTAAAATTGTGAGCTGACGAACAGCAAATCGACATTTCTTCAGGTTAAGTTGCAACCCGGCTTTGGTCGAGCAAGTGAGTACGTGCTGGAGGTGGAGCAGGTACGTGCGTTTCGAAATCAGAGGCGAACACCACAATGTCGTCAAGATAGCAAAGACAGATTTTCCATTTGAGGCCACGCAGAACATTATCCATCATTCTTTCGAACGTAGCAGGTGCGTTGCAAAGTCCGAAAGGCATGACGGTGAATTCATACAAGCCGTCTGGTGTAACAAAGGCAGTTTTCGGGCGATCAGCCTCTGCCATCGGAACCTGCCAGTAGCATGACCGCAAATCCAGCGAAGAAAAGAACATCGGCTCCCTGCAAACAGTCCAGAGCATCATCGATGCGTGGTAATGGGTAGACATCCTTCAGTGTGATCTTGTTCGACCGTCTAAAATCAACACAGAAGCGGATGGAACCGTCTTTCTTTGTGACAAGTACCACGGGAGAGGCCCATGGGCTCTGTGAAGGTTGAATGACGCCTCGACGAAGCATGTCATCGACCTGTTCTGCAATGACTCGACGTTCCGTAGCGGACACGCGATATCGCAGCGGTGAGTGAGCGCCAGTGTCGATGTGATGCTCGATTGTCGATGCACGGCCAAGAGATGTTTGCGCAACGTCGAAAGAACGGCTGAAGTGCTGAAGGATTGCGAGAAGTTGAGATCGCTGCGAATGTGTCAGATCGTCGGCGATGAATGGGCTGAACACATCTGTCCATGCTGAGTCGGCTACGGAGAGGGCACTCAGTTCATGAACGGCAGTAGAAGGCACTTCGTCGAGGACGGAGACAATTCGTGTTGAATCAACCGACTCGACGTAACCAAGGTATTCGCGGCGGAGCAGTGATAGCGGCGATGAAAGATGATTGTAAATGGGCATCGTGCTGACACCGGCGGCGAGGTCAAGAGCTGCAAAGGGCAAAGGAAGCGCTTTCCGGGTAACAAAGTGATGAGAGGGCACGAATAAGACCGTCCCGTCGGATATAGCACTACACGAAACTGGTACGAATGCTGAAGAGCACGGGGGAATACAGGTGTCTTCTTTCACGAGAAGTTTAGCGGCAGGATGAGCATCGACCGAGGCCAGGTCACCAAGGTGGGAAAGTTCAATCTCAGCCCGAGGGCAACTGATGATGGCATTGTGGCGTGAGAGAAAATCCCATCCTAGAATAACGGCGTGGGAGCACGATGAAAGAACGATGAACTCAATCGTGTATAAAACGCCCTGTATGGTTACACGGGCTGTACAAGCAGCTGTAGGGCGAATGGGTTGAGCACTTGCCGTTCGAAGCGACAATCCAGACAGAGACGTCGTCACTTTACCAAGCAAGCGGCAAAACCTGGCATCCATAACTGAAATAGCGGCACCGGTATCGACGAGGGCGACTGTAGCGACATCTTCGACAAACACATCAATGACATTGGCAGGTAAAGGAGGAGGACTTCGGCATGTCGACACTTGCGCAGTTCTTGCTTCAGGAACTGCGTCGTCTAGTTTCCCTCTTCGTTAGAGACGGGTCGCTGACGCATTGGGGAAAGCGATCGGCGACGTGGGGAGGGTGACCGGAAGCGTTCGAAGCGAGGATGGCGATCATTCTGGGAGCGAGCTGGTGATGGATCGAAGGGTCCATAAGACGCATTTGGATCGGGCGGCACATAGGACGCTCGTCGATCGTCATCGAACGCCTGCGATCGGCGGCGGCAGAACCTTGCGACGTGACCGGGATACCTACAAGCAAAGCATATAGGGCGGTTGTCCGGCGTACGCCACGGGTTAGCGACGGCAGTGCTGGCCCAGGGAACGGGAGGAGGAGGGCGGTGCACAGGCTGCTGGAAACGTGGTACGGGCGCACTGGGAGGGGCCATTGCAGCAACCGCAGCATAAGTGACCGGTGGTGCCACGGCATCCTGCTGGGGAACAGCTGGCAGCGCTTTCGCGACCTCTTCATGGATCACATTACGGAGAGGAGACGGCAAAGTGCTGGCAGACTCCGGAGTGATGGACACCAGAGATAGCTGTCGTGCGACTTCTTGCGCGGACGAAATCTTTGATTTGGGTTATCAGGGAGGCTTGTTCGGGGCCGGTGGTCAGGCTGCAGAGTGACGCCGCATTAGGTGTGGGATGTCGCCTGGTCAGAGCTCGCTGCTTACGCAATTCATCATAGCTCTGGCACAAGCTGATAACGTCGCCAACAGTGCGCGGGTCCTTGGCCAAAAGCATCTGGAACGCGTCATCATCGATTCCCTTCATGACGTGCTTGATCTTTTCCGCTTCCGTCATGGCAGCGTTCACGCGCAGGCACAAATCGAGAACGTCTTCTATATAGCTGGTGAACGTCTCACCCGTGTCCTTTGCGCGTGTACGCAAACGCTGCTCGGCTCGGAGTTTCCTGACGGCGGGTCGGTCAAATACTTCGGTAATCGACGTCTTGAACGCCGACCACGTTCGGATATCCCTCTCGTGATTTCGGAACCAGAGACTGGCGACGCCCGCAAGATGGAAGGATACGTAAGCCAGCTTGTCCGAGTCATTCCATTTGTTGTGAACGCTCACCCGTTCATAGGATGACAGCCACTCTTCAACGTCGTTGTCGTCGGTTCCGCTGAAGATGGGAGGTTCCCGCTGGCGAACGGTGCCAGCGCAAGGGACGGGTGGCGATGGAAGAGTCTGCTGGTCGGCGTCCGGCATGGCAGAGGGTAGCGTCCGCGAACGAAGTTCCAGGATGGTAGAGTGGAACGTTACCCCGCACGGCTACCCCCCCCCCCCCTCCCACTCGATAAAGAGTTGGTACGCCACTGTACGTCCACACAGTAGAATTGGGAAATCAGCGTCAGTTTCGAGATTTTCGTCCTCTAAATCAGCACGGGCAAGATATATATATATATATATATATATATATATATATATATATATACTAAGCGTACCTTGGAATGCCAAACAGCTACGACGAGATCCCTTCACATGTTCAAACCAACTGGAGGCCCTAGAGTTATGAAACATCTCCCTGTGACGTGCATGACTGGTTGCACTAGTCGCGTGAATCCCGCTTTACGTACTCGACTGCTCACACTTGCGAATAGACCTTTTTATTCGAAATATGCCACCGAGATTTAACTACCGTTGAGCTTCTGTAGAAGCTACCATGCTTTCTATTGTGCGATAGTACTTATATAGCGAAATCGGGCCCGAAATTAATGGCGCAGAGAAACCCCGCACATTCTTATACAGCATACAAAACCCTAAACTCAGAACAAAGAACAAGTACTGTTGAGTACATGTACAACAACCAACCGAAATTCCGGTGCCGAAGCCGACGCTCCTGCACGGGATCCAACTTTAAACGTCATTCAGGCGGTGGCGCTGCGGTATGTCCTCGCGCCCTTCGATTTAGCATACCACGTGACATTCAAAGAATTCACGAAAGCCTTCTACACAGATTGAGACTTGGCATGTCTTTTACTCGATATGGTATTACCGTACGTGCGGATAGCCTGAACATTGATAACTCCACCGTACCGGACATTATCGACCACGTGCTTTGTGGGTGCCCGCTGTACTTGCGAGAGGGACAATCAACGGCTAAGTCTTCGGCACACCTTGACAACCGGATAATTTTCTTAAAGTCTTATTTAAGGTCCCTGGCGAAAAATGATATGTGTGTCAGGCACCGAAGACCAATTGATGCGACTTTTTCGAGAGAAAGTGAACTGGATATGCGACTGTAATAATAAGTGTTCCGATGCTTTTATTATTCATGCGACTCTGCTTGCGACTCTGCTTGCGACTCTGCTTATTATTCATGCGACTCCTAATCATGTTCGCTTTCTGTCTCTACTTTTGTGTCCCTTAGCCCAATGCTGAGTAGCAGGCAAGAACACAGTAGTTCAGGCCAACCTCTGAACTTTTCTCTTAAGATAAACTCTCTCTCTCTCTCTCTTCCCCACTCAATTTCGAATTTAGAATATGTGCAAAAGTTACTGCTTAAAAGGTTACAATTATAAAGAATATAACTTGTTGATATGTGTATTGGTGATTTTCACAAAGATTTGGTCTCCGCCACTGCATTGATTGCTTGCCAATAAAATTATTATTTGTCTCAAATACTTGGACAGAGTTGAAGCTGTAACAAGTGCTTGTGTGTGCGCTCATGCGTGTATGTGCGTCGCTGATGTCCTGAACGGCTCTCCGCAAAATAGAAAGGAAAAAGAAAGGACCCGCAGTTTAACTAAAGCACGAGTGCGGCTGTGAACAACAGGTCGATGTTGCAGGTCTGAACACAGCAACTTGTGACGTGGCCCTGACAACTCAATTACGAGCGAGCTGTTTTCATCGTCACGGAATGTTGTCTGTTCACTGCTAAGGGGGAAAGAGGGGGAGGGAGGAATGGGGGAGGGGGGTATCATGCACGATTTAAGCTGTCCTTTGCTCGCTCCTCCTAATCTGCCTCTCTGAAAGGCTCACTCAGATCCACCGCTATGATGAGGAACGGACCGAACGTTCCCAGGGTGCTGAGGGTGCATCTGTTGTTACCGTTCGTCGTTTGATATAGTAGTATTGTGTGAAGGAAACGTTGTGACAAGAGGTTCATGGTAATTTAAGTCTGCGTGATTCAACACAAGCAATGAAACGATAGATACCAGAAAGAATAAAATATAAGAAACAAGAAAGGGGGGGGGGGGGGGGGGGAGTGAGAAGCAATACGTTAACAAAATAATTCAGGAGTGTTACGTGCCAAAACCACGATTCGATTATGAGGCACGCCATACTGAGGGACTCCGGATTAATTTTGACCACCTGGGGTTTTTTTAACGTGCAACACGGGCGTTCTTGCAATTCACCCTCATCGAAATGCGGCCATCGCGGCAGGGATTCGATCCCGCGCCCTCGTGTTAGTAGCGCAACGCGACAGCTAGTTAATACGCTACCACGGCGGGTACGCAGTAAGTTGTTTGGCGAGTGCGTAATTCCAATCCCTTACATTACATCCAAGTTTAGTACATTTGACAGGCCGGGTAATGGCTATATTACCTGTTCCAACCATGATATATCGTAATTTCCTATGGATATCACGAAAGAGGAATGGGCCCGCGGGACTAGATCCGGTTGGCCGACGAAGAATCGGTTGCCAGCGCAACAGACTATTATAGGAAGTGGGCCGAGCGAACGCGCGACGCCTGCGCTCCGGCATCCAATGATGAGCTCGAGTTATGTAACAGGCTGGCTGCCGAGCGCCTGCTGCTAGCTTTGTGCCAGTGATTCCGTGCAGTGCTGTGGGAGCTGAGGGGCGCCATTAACTCGATGGAGTTGCAAAAGCGTGCCCGTCGATCCAGTCGTCCTGTCAGCGCTGCATGAAGCGCGACTCATAGTGGCCATTGGCATTCCAGCTGTCTCTTTTTTGAGACTTGCTGACGCAGTAATCATGAGCCGACAGCGTTCGCGCTTATAGGCATGGTGGGCCAGGGACGTTTGTTGAGCCTATAACAAACGGCCATACCAAGCCCGTTCTGCAGCCATAGCTGCTCTGTCAGCGCAGCACGGAATAAGCGACTTCAAGAAATGCGCTTCAGATTGAGGCCGACTGGGTCAGATTGAGCCATGTATAAGGTGCGGAGGAAGGTCGGTAGGGTAAGGTACGGAGGAAGGTCGAGAAACAGATGTAGTTTTTTTTTCCCCTTTTCAGTGTTGTGGCGCTGCAGTAAGCTGCTGTGTAGCTCAAATGGTCGTTATTTCTACCCCTATATTCAGAATTGAAATAGATCTGTAATTTTAGTTAGTTAGTCGTCGCCTTGGAAAATGGCAGAAATCTTGGCCACCTGAAGACGCCTAAGAAAGTGCCCGAAGAAACGATGAAATTAATGATGTACTCGAAAACAGGGGTTACGATAGCAATGGCATGCTTAACTGCCCTAATTTGTATGTCATCCACGTCGCAACAGCTGCAGCTGCTGGTTTTAAGAGACATAAAGTCAGCCGGACCTCCTGTGGAGTTACTGGAAACAGAAATGCATTTTCGCTAATTGTGGGTCATAAGCCGCACAGATTTTTCA